>NC_056746.1:608814039-608994039 GCF_019279795.1 Protopterus annectens | reverse complement strand
TGCACAAATATTTTTTCTCAGCATCACATGCAATAGATAAAAATAGGTTGAAAGAGGATCATATCCTAACCAATGAAGGCTTCTTCAAGAAGTACCATAGGATTATCTCCAGTTAATGAAACAATGATTAATTATATGTAGTATACTTAATGGCTAGCTATAGATATAGGTAGTATTCTAATGATTAGTTACAGGTAGCATGCTATTGAGTACTTACAGGTAGTATACTAATGATTAGTTACAAGTAGTATACTAATGATTACTTACAGGTAGTATAATGATTAGTTAAAAGCAGTATACTAATGATTACTTACAGATAGTATACTAATGATTAATTATAGGTAGTATACTAATGATTACTTACAGGTAGTATACTAATGATTAGTTACAGGTAGTATACTAATGATTAATTATAGGTAGTATACTAATGACTACTTACAGGTAGTATATTAATGATTAGTTACAGGTAGTATACTAATGATTATTTATAGGTAGTATACTAATGAATAGTTATGGGTAGTGTACTAATGATTGCTTACAGGTAATATACTAATGATTAGTTACAGGTAGTATACTAATGATTATTTAAAGGTAGTGTACTAATAATTACTTACAGGAAGTATACTAATAATTGGTTGCAGGTAGTATACTAATGATTATTTATAGGTAGTATACTAACGATTAATTATAGGTAGTATACTGATTATTTATTAGGTCGTATACTAATGATTACTTACAGGTAGTATTCTAATGATTTACAGGTACCATACTAATGATTAGGTACAGGTAGTATACTACTGATTTGTTATAGGTAGCATGCTAATGATTAGTTATAGGTAGTGTGCTAATAATTATTTACAGGTAGTATACTAATGACTACTTAAGGGCGGCCACGGTGGTGCAGTGGTTAGCATTGCCGCCTCACAGCAAGAGGTTCTCCGGTTCGATCCTCGGCTCGGGTGCTTTCTGTGCGGAGTCTGCATGTTCTCCCTGTGGTCGCGTGGGTTTCCTCCGGGTGCTCCGGTTTCCTCACACATCCCAAAGACATGCTGCAGGTGGATTGGACACTCTAAATTGGCCCTAGGTGTGCATGCGAGTGTGCCTTCTGTGGAAGGTTGGGCGCCGGGCTGGCAACTCGACACCGTAAAACTCCACTGCCATTCAATGTGCGGACAAGGTGATCCGCTGTGGCGACCCCTAACTGGGAAAAAGCCGAAAGAAGAAGAAGAAGAAGATACTAATGACTACTTACAGGCAGTATACTAATGATTACTTACAGGTAGTATACTAATGATTAGTTACAGGTAGAATACTAATGATTTCTTAGACAGTTTATTATTTGATGAACTTACTAAATCAGTTCATAATTCACTGACCAAAAAAATCAGTCAAACTCCAACAGTTCTAAATTAAAATAAGCAGTTTTAATTTAATGCATCAGACACAATTTCCCACCCAACCTTTGTCTTTCTTTTTTATTATGTTAACACTAAGGTTGGTATTACTGATAAAGCATGTCTCCTTAGTAGAACTGTAACCCCTGTGCTTACAGCTTTAAGTATCCTGGCTATTAAGCTAATCACTTGACTCCCTGCATCTTCTAACATGTCTCTCATTCCACTGCTCTACATCTTGCACATTAACACTTTCCAGATCACAATCAACTGCTGGGATTCAGAAAGAGTTTTTGTGTTGTGGTAAGCAATTTTACATGATGGATGGACACACGTCGGGTGGGAGCAATTCAGAGACACATTGAGTTCAAGTAAAGATACTTGAGAAATTCAGCTGTCTGCATAATATGTAATCAGTTAAACTGACATGGCAGTGAATAACAGTATTAAATTAGGGTAGCCACAAACACAAATGAAGGAAAATAATACAGTGGATTGATAGATCAACATCTATATTTTGTGCCATGAAATATTAAGAGCTGTTGGCCACAGCTAAAACATGCAGCTATAGGAGAGAGATCATGAAAACAAGTACATGGTACATGCTGTACTACTTAATCTATATATGCAAGAGGCTGTAGCTGGCTGCCGGTAGTCATGGTGTTGTGCATCATTGCCCTCGGTTGTGCTGTGTGGTCATGGTGTTGTGCATCATTGCCCTCGGTTGTGCTGTGTGCTGCATCTGCACCTAAAATATCATGTCCTTCATAGCACTGAATTTGTGGACTGCTTTATGTGGCCAGAGGCACTATGCAGACCCATGGGATAATTAGAGTGTCTATCTCTCTGGACGCTAAGTATGTATAGCTTTCAGAATACTAGCTAAAAGACCTTTTAGTGACTACCGGAGACATGGTCAGGGTATCCCAAGCATAGTTTTTTAAGCATTTATAGGCTGCCTGTGTCTACCAGAAATATAGGTGCCAGACCAGGGTAAATTTCCAATTCCCCATTCACTGGTCAAAGTTACATTTGAATTGAGTTAGGGAAGAACTCAGCTTCACAAGAACAGGAAGCTTGTCCCCATACCTCTGAAATGTCCAGATTTTCACATGCATGTCCAGATTTTTGCATGATATTTTTGCTCTGTTTCTCATACAGTTTGTGGTTTTCCAGCAGACCATTGAGGATGGAAGTCACCAAATAATGACAGACATTTGATTTTCAGATTTCATATCCTTTGGAAAATGTATGCAAACACAAAACATTTTTTTCCTCAACTTCCTAGGTTTATAACAACGATATTTAAATTCTGTCCCTATTTTTCATCCTTTGTGCTCCCATTATTTTTGGCTTTGTCTAGATTTCTAATAATAAGAAGTTGAGAGGTATGCCTGTTTCTGAGAAGAGGTAGTCTCTGAGACATATACCTATCCTAAATGTGAAAATAAAGTAAAACCAGCACCATGGCACTCAATAGTAGAGCAGATTTATTAACTTAATAGTTGCTGGTATCCAAAGACTTTCACCATACAGGCTTCATCAGGCAAATAGTCGAACAGTAAAAGAAGCAACTTTAAATATCCTAATAAGTCTTGTGACTGAAATCATGTGACTTTTATAATTAAGCACTTAAAAACACTTAAGACACGAGCACATACACATATGAAAAATGTCTATGAAAAGCATAATATATACACAATAATAAAAATATATAAAAAAGGAAGACTTATTTAATTTATTTTATTCTGTCTCTTAATTCATTTAAAATTGGTTTCAATGCAAAATTGTCATTTAGACCAGGAGGTTGTTGTGCCTTTAAAACAAACAATCCACTCCTCCACATTGTTTACATATTTTTTTTATAAAACAGAAAAACATAGGTTCATAGGTAGGTACTAGGCTATCTGCCCGAGGGCATTTATAAGCCTAGCCAGAGTGTGTCAGCTTTCACCGCCCCATTGATTAATTAACTGTGCCTCGGTCAAGAAGAGCCGATGAAGTGATCCCAGGGGTGAATTTTCTGTTACCTATCAACTCATCAAGGTTTCTCTTGAAGAGTGTTAGTGAGGGGCTCTGCCTAATGTAGTTAGAAATGTTGTTCCAAAGCATGGGGAGTCTCTGTGACAGGAATCTATCCCTCCAGCATGTTCTATTATTTGTTAAAACAACTTCTGTTAAAGCACATAGAGCATTAATCTTAGTAGCTGAAAATAATGCATGTTGAGAAATAAAATCATGAAGATATTCAATACCAATTTCATTAGGTATAGATGTAAGTAATGCATCTACATCTAATGTGGCAAAATAGCAATCAACACTACTTGCCCATTCATAAAATTGCTCTTGGAACTGTGAAGCATCCTCAGCAATAGCTGTTGACAAATTAAGAGCGTATTTAAGTTTATTCTCCAGATGTCTGGAGATGGGTTCGGTGACCCAACCTCTAGTGGAGACAGTAGGTCTTAACAGAGGTGTTATCTATGATTTATGAATTTTAGGTATACCACAGATGACAAGTATTTTAGGTGTTGGTACATGAAAATATTCTAAAGTATCTAATGATATTTCACCATTAAGATGCATGTCATAAATTATGGTATTAACTTTGCTAATAATAGTATTCACCTCACTCTCTTATTTATATGCAAGTACTCACTGGTGTTAAGCATTTCAAACATTTTAGTATCATAATAGTCAGCGTTTAATATTACTATGCCTCCACCTTTAACAGCAGCTTTTATAAGTATATCTGGTACTTACATATTATCGCAACAACATTTTCCGACATGCTGCACTTTCTTGTCTTTTACACAAACAATAGCAAGGGAGTGTAATCAGGAAGTGTAGACTGATAAAAACTCTTCTGGGATGTTGGTGGTGGCTTTGCAAAATGTGTAAGGGTTCAAATTTGAAGATTTGTGGCTAGCGTACTTGAAAGACGTCAAGCATTTAATTCAGCGATCATCACAGTGGCTGCGCGTATATACGTACGTTGGCCTGAAAGGAGTGTGGGCAACTTATACCGTACGATATTTAGACACACACACACACACACACACACACACACACACACACACACACACACACACACACACACACACACACACACTTCCAATGGATTAGCTGCTTTCAAGCATACTAGCCACAAACCCTCACATTTGCAAACCCTTAATCATTTTTACAAACCCACCACCAAGATCCCACAAGAGAGTGTTTTAACAGTCTACCCTTCCCAATTACTTTGTAAGAGGTTAGACAGGGTACTGCTTTGCTTCTCTTTTCTAATGACTTTCTGTTCTCAGGGCAAAGGCTGAGAAAAAGGAATACATTTTAAGTGGAATGGGGGACTTGCTTAACTGACATCATGAGATGCTGGCAGTAAATGGGGAAACCTATTTTTCAAACCTTATTTCTTCAGCCGTTGAAGTGAGAAACTTTCCTAAAAACCAGAACATATTAAAGAAAACATGTCGCTGAGGTTTTTTATACTTCATTGGTCCCAAGTGACACAAGGAGAAGCAACCAGCATTAGCGTGAAAATGCGGTTGCTATAATACATAAGTACCCTTATCTTTATTTAATGATACAAATTTAATAACTTGCTGTTGTACTGCTGTCAATTTGAAAAACTTTTATCTGTTTCAAAAAGCTGGTATACTTCATTTTCAGTCACTTTCTTATATGCAGCTATAACTGGATTATTCATAGGCACAAAAGTACTACTTATTTTGTTATTAATAGAATAATTAGTACAGTTACTCAAATCAAATAACTTAAACAGTATTATTTATATCTCTACCTAATGAAATTGGTATTAAATATATTTATACTTTTATTACTCAACATGCATTCTTTTCAGCTATTGAGATTAATGCTATATGTGCTTTAGCAGAAGTTATTTTGACAAATAATGTTTGACTGTTTCATAAAAAAAATATTTAAACAATGTAGAGGTCTGGTCATGGGCACTTCCATGGAAAATAACTATGCCAACTTAGTTATGAATAAATGGGTGTTGGAATTTGTTCTCTCTGAAACTAATAATTAATTTTTTAAGAATGTATTGTTTTACAGACGATTTGTGGATGACTTGTTTTTAATATGAAGCAGTTCCTTTACATCTTTTATTGATTTTTTTATTGTATTTAAATTCAGCTACTGATTTTTTGCATTTAAAACACACTTTTCATTATACACAAATAGATTTCTTAGATACTAGATTATTTAAAGGAACTACTGGCACAATTGAAAGACAAAATGGACATTATTTTGTAACAAGATATAATCAAGTTACAAGTAGAGTAAGGAATATTGTCCTAGAGTACTGGAACATATTTAAAATTATGCCCAACAGTTTAAAAGTTTTTCAGGCACCTTTAAAATTTAGTTATAGGAGAGGAGCTAATTTGAAGAATGTATTTGAGAGAGATAGGAGACGACAGCAGCAGTACAATGGTACTGGGGCTAGAAAAAAGTTAGGGACCTATGCCTGTGGCTGTTGTCGTCAGTGTAACTGGATAGCAAATTTGAGTGACTTATGTCCCTGCTCTAATCCTGACTAAAGTAATTTGCTCCATCTAATCCATCTCTCTCTCCCTATTTTTCTCCTCATCCTGCTTCCTCTCTTTTTCTTTCTATCTCTACCTCTTTAAACTCCTCCTCTTCATCTTTCCTCCTTATGGCTACAAATCTCTTCCACACTAGTATTTCTCTTTATTTTTGCTCTCTCATTTTTCGCTGCTTCTCTCTCCTTGATCTTTGATCTCTCTTCTTGGTATTAAAACATGCTAGTATGTTCATCTGGATGTTACTTTTTCCCTAGATTGTCAACTTCCTCTTCTTTCTTTTGACAACTTTCTTTCATTTCTCTTGCCCTGCTCTTACTCTTACTATTCTTGTTTTAGAAATAGGTAATAATGTGTATTATGATTTTTTTTTTTTGTGCTTAAAATGTATTTCCTTTTGTTTAAGTCTGGAGCTTTTCTCCCCGGGCCTCTGCTGAAAATGGAAATATATCCAGTTGGACTAGCCCGGTCAACAAATGTAAAATAAATAAATAAAATAAAAAAAAAATGTATACCCAGTATAAATAATAACAAAGGTATGATAGCCAAGGGATATTATACCTGTCCGACTAAAGGGGTGATTTACTTGGCATATTGTTTAAAATGCTTCTCATATTATATAGGCAAAACGGAAAGGAACTTAAAGTATAGAGTGTATGACCATATCTATGATATTGGTAGGAAAAAAGATACTAATGCACTCTATATACATACACAGGAGTGTGATGGAGCTGCATTTATGTTCTGGGTAACTGAACAGGTTAGACCCTCGGACAGGGGAGGTGATTGGGAAAGTCTCTTAGAGTTTCGTGAGTTAATTTGGCAAATGCAATTGGATGCCTGTACTAGACCTGGTCTGAATGACCTTTTATCTATTGTACCAGCTTTAAAAATGAGAACTAAAATATTAAGTATTTATGTCTATTTTTATAAGTAGTATGTTTCATATATACACACCTTTTTGCATTTAATATATTTTCCTGCTTCTATATATAAAAATGTTGGTATATATAAAATTTTTTGGTAGTCAAATGTGTTTTTAAATATATGCTATAAGTTTTTAAACTAGTTAAGATGGAGTTGCTTTTGTAAAGTGATGGGTTCTTTAAGATGTGGTAAAGTTTTTAATTAAATGGTTGATGCAATACTAATTAAAAATGTGAACCAATGGTTTTTAGTATGACCACTATAAATGAGGGAGTATTTTTAAATGAATTATTCTGAAGAAGTTTCATGCATTGAGACGAAAGCACTAAATCTCTGGATGTTGGAATACATTTATGTGTTTTTACATTTACTGCATCGTGGAAGTGAAATTATTCTTGAACTGTTTGTGGTGAGGACGGACCTTTATTGACCGAGTAGCTGCCAACTGCTGTTTGGTTCTTGGTAATAAGATAGAAACAACTTTATTTAAAAACAGGTTAAAAAAACACATATCTCCACAAAAGCAATATGCATCCCCTTAAACATATTCAATAATATAGTTAAAATCAGCTTACATGTGTTGCAAGACTTAATACTAGAAAAGAAGATATGAATAAACAACTAGATGCTACGGCTACAGATTTTATGCAAAGAGGATATAAAGAAAAATATGTCAACAAACTAGTTACAGAAGTATAAAGGAATTGTGAAAATCTAATAAGACCTATTTTTTTCTGAAAAATCGATTACTTTAAGCAATCAGAATACAATAGACAACAATTCAATGATAAAATGTAATAATACTACGGGAAGTTTTAGATGTGCTTTCATTTATGACACCAAAACACACAAAATACAGGAATTTATGAATAAATATTGGTTTGTGATGAAATATATTCCTAGCATTAAAGACATTACTTAGATCAATGAACTCTTGGTTATAAGAAATCTGCTAATCTTAAGAGTATTTTGTGATATAAAGAACAGGAGAAATATGTTAACAAAATAACATCTTCCAAAGTATGCACATATAAGTGCCATAATTGCTATTTTTTATGTATATTTTTTTGTATATTTACTCATCCATTTAAACAAGTACTATTCTATCTTAAGTCTTATGGAATATGTAATACAAAAAATATAATTTATATGTCTGTATGTAAGTCATGTAATGCTTTCTATATAGGTAAAACAAATAGCAAGCTAAAGGAACGAATTTGTGAACATATGTCAGACATCCAAAGACAAATAGAAACTAATGCACTTTATAAGCACATCAGTGATACTGACATGACCCATGAATTCTGTTTCCTAATACTACAAACAATAAATGCAAGTATTAGAGGGGGAAACGTTAAAAAACATATTGAAATTCTTGAAAAGAAACAAATGGATTATTCATTTTAAGAGACAGCAACCTCCTGGTCTTAATGACAATTTTACATTGGAACCAGTTTTAAATGAATTAAGAGACAGAATAAAATGATTTAAAAAATATACATTTTTTATATATTTTTATTATTGTGTATATATTATGCTTTTCATACAAATTTTTCATATGTGTATGTGCTCGTGTCTTTAAGTGTCTCTAAGTGCTTAATTATAAAAGACACATGCTTTCAGTCACAAGACGTATTAGGATATTTAAAGTTGCTTCTTTTACTGTTTGACTATTTGCCTGATGAATCCTGTATAATAAAAGTCTTTCAATACTAGCAAGTGTAGGTTAATAAATCTGTTCTATTATTAAGTGTCATGGTACTCGTTTTACTTTATTTTTACTTTTACTCACGTTTATTTAGTATAGCCAGTTCTATCTGAGTGGCAGTTCTTTCTTAGTTTTTTTTTTTACATATATCTATCTTTCCAATGTATCCTATTTATGTTGCAGACAAGGTTTAGGTCCCTAGATCTTGTAATTCTGATGCTGTTCATTTTGCAGATGTGCAAATGGTCCATTAGAGCAAGATCAGATAATGCTTTCTAGGCCAGGCACAGCACTAAGCAATCCGTTGGAGGCTGAGTACAGGGTAGGGCTTTGAGGAGATCCACACTGGACATATTGTTTAGGTCATGTTTTCTTTTTGTATGCAGCCTCTATGGATACTCCACTCCATTTGATGCACATGCCTATTCAGGTACATACCAAAGTGGTGTGAAGGGAAAAGTATAAGATGGGAAAAATGTTTAGTGTTTGCATAATATTTTCTCTTTTGGAATCCATCTTGTTTCAATGCTACTGACAGCTTGGGCCTGCCTTCAGCTTTCTTTCATTGCCAATGTGAATACTGCCAGTGTAGAAAGTTCCAAAATAGAAGAACAAAACTTGTGCTTAATGAAGAAAGGCACAGATAAGGGCTCTGCAAATTCTTAGTAAGCAAAATAATACTGAAGTGCTTAGTTTTAATTAGTCGGACACTATAATTTAATAGTTACAAAATGTTTTGCCTAGAAGCTTTTACAATATAAAATGAAATGTCTTGGGTTTGGGGAGACAAGTCCTTGATTGCTTAGTCTCCCATGTTATATGTCTTCTTTACAATAAAGGAGACTGTTCTACTCTGCTTAACTGTGTTACATGAACAGGGTGTGTTGTACTCAATGATTTGTCTGAAGTGCAATGAAACAGTGGCATTCTTGGACCTAGAAGTCATACTATTACTTGAAAGTTGTACAGTATAAAATGATTTCCTTACAACCATAGAGACCTGATGGTAAAAGGTCAGGTTACTGTCTGCATGTTCTCAAATCCCTTTCCACTGTGTCTAAGGGTTGCTGTCTTCCCAAAGAATACTATTATACATTCCTTGGCACTGAGTTTTAGGCTGTGGCTCTGGCACCAGTTATTAATCTGTGTCAGGCCATCTTAGAGGGTATTTGAGTAACTGGGGGATTCAAAGACTGCATCTAGTTTGCAATCATCTTCAAACTTGGGCAGACAGAGGCCCTTGACATTGGCCTTTACTTCAGAAAAGTAGATGCCAAAAAAGAGCAGCGCAGGCACTGAGCCTTGAGGGACTCTGCTAATGCTCAGCCGCTTTGTGAAGTTGGACCCAAAAAGTTAGAATGGGTGAGGCGATCTATGATCCACTGGCAACATAGGGATTTATACCTAACTTTGTGAGTTTGTCTACAATGCTCAACTGGGGTATTGTGTCAAATGCTTTGAACAGGTCAAGGTAGGCAGTATGCGCCATTTTCCCCTCGTCCATTGCTGTGGTGAGCTTCTTGAAGAAGTCTTCCAGACTGAGGAGGTACTACCTGCCCTTGTCAAAACCAGACTGGGTTGTAGTCAGTGTCTGAAGGTTTCCTAGGTCATTTTATCAATTCCATGATAATTCTTTCAATGGCTTTACATATGAGTCTAGTCAGACATATGGGTCTGTAGTTACCAGTGTACATAGATTGCCCACCGTACTACAGAGGGTTGACAGTTGCTGCTCTCCATTGACTTGACATGAAGCCTGTCTGAAGGCTGTGTTTAAACTATAATTCTAGTGGTCCTGATAGTCATGTTTCATGCTATTAAGGAGGCATCCTGGGATATTATCAAGGCCAGTTGGTGCAGCATTCTTGGCCTTTAGCAGTGCATTGAGGACCTTTATTCAAATGATAGTTGAGAGGAGGTATGGTTGAAGGTATTTCCTAAGGGTATTCTGGGGGGAGGAGGAGGACTGTTTGTCTGCCCATGCTTCCAAACTTTTCTCTCTTTCCATTACTTGTCTAGTCCTTACATCTGTCCCATCTTCCCTTCTCCAAAAAAAAAAAAAAAAAAAAAAAGGCACCTGTCTCTGAAAAATAAAATATACCCTTCATACCACCCCCCCCCCTTGTGCATGTTCATCTGCATGGCTTACTGTACCCTTAATCTTAGTTTCCTATACATTTCCACCTCTTTTAAAAAAAAAAGAAACATAAACATTTCTGTAGGCTCTTTAATCTGAACTGCAAGCTTCCTCATACAGTCACTAAGTAGTGCATGTGCACCCACTTTGGCATGTAGCTGCTACTTGCTCAATTCATCTCTTTATGTCATTCCTGGCCATAATTGTAGGAATTGCTCTCTCACTCTCTTTCACTCCATTGGGCTTGCTATTTCCACATGCACTTCTTTTTTTAATTAGTGTCAGTTTGGGCTGTGAAATTTCACCTAGTTAATTAATAATTGTTTTCTTTCTACAAGGCAAACCTGCAGCAGCCTCACTGCAATTGCAATAGGCATGAGTCTAAATTTCCAGAGCATGAGCTGTACAATGTACAGCAGTATTACTGCTGCAGTTAACATTTCTGTGCTAAGACTGCATAGTTCAATATTGCTTCAGACAATATATCTCCCTCTTGCTTTTTTCTTTGTAGTAATAATTCTGTATTCTTTCTCCTTGAACCACAATTATTATAATACCTTTACAAGATTCAACTCTAATTCATTAATTCTCCATGAATGTCCCTTGGCTTCATTGTAATTAAATATCATATATACTCTGCTCTGTAGTGCTAGTGTGGCACAGTGACACAGTGGATATCATTGTTGCCTTACAGTAAGAAATTTTCCACTTCGGATTCTTAGCTAGGGTGCCTTCATTTGTGGAGTCTGCATGGCCTCTCAGTATGGAGTCTGCATGTGTTCATATGGGTTTCTTCTGGGTGCTCTGATTTCCTTCCACATCCCAAAGGGATGCAGTAGTAGGTGGATTGGACACCTTAAACTGTCCATAGGTATAAGTGTGCGTGAATGTGTGGTATGAAAGAACAGCCATGGCAGAGTTTGCCACCCGACAGTCTGAACCTTGGCTCTAGCTGATTGTAACTCTTGAAATGACATCAAAACACCATGTGAAAAAAATGGGAATAGGGGTTGTGGATGGATGGATGGATGGATGGATGGATGGATGGATGGATGGATGGATGGATGGATGGCTATACTGCTCTACTGAGAATATAAAGGTTTGCCCCATTCTTTTTTTTTTCCATCTTATTTTCTTTAAGCCAAGTTACAGACAGACAAACAAGTAATGGGGGGATTAATAGTTACCACACCATACACACCAGTAATCTTTTTTGAATTCACAGACAGCATTACCATAGTACATTGTGAAGCTATAGCATGAAGATATACATAATCACACTGAGCTGCCTCAGCAGCCATGCAGTATGCAAATGAGGCAGTCCAGGGAGGGGCAAATGCTAATTAACTATCCCCTTTCTCTTCCCCAGAACTGCATCCAAGAAGGCTAGGCATCTACACACCATACAACTGAGAAAGTTGCTCATAAGTGTAGAGTAGCACTGCTGGCCTCACCATGTTATAGTGATGAACAGTTCATCTACTAGCATATAATGTGGTATGGGAATCTGTCAGTGGAGGGGAACCATTAGACACCAGGGAAATCAAAATTGTGTCAATGCCACACTTACAGCATTATGGAAATTGGGGAGTGGGGGACACTAGCAACAAGGGATAATACAGTTGGGCCACAGTGGGTCAAAGTAGTATGGGAAACGGGAGTAGGGAGAAACACTACCCACTGGGGATACTGCACCTGTGCCATAACAGCACCTACAGATGTACAGGGATTGTAGGATGGGGGAAACACTAGCCATGAGTGATGACACTCCTATGCCAAAATTGCACTTAGAACAGTTTGGGGATGGGGGGAGCACTAACTACCAGGAATACTACACTTGCGCCATAACGGCACTTACACTACTACATGGATCAGGGGTGGGGGAAGCACAATTCACAAGGAATACTACACTTGTGCCTTAATGGCACTTACACTAGTACAGGGATTGGGGAGGCAGGCAGCACTAGACACTTGTACTGGGTTCAAGAGGACAACTCAGGAACAGGGAATGTGATGTGTTTGTGCTTGTCTTTGTGTGTGTGTGTGTGTGTGTGTGTGTGTGTGTGTGTGTGTGTGTGTGTGTGTGTGTGTGTGTGTGTGTGTGTGTGTGTGTTTGAATGTGTACATATGTGCATTGGAGAATGAATGGTGGGTGCCTATAACTACATTATGTGGCTGCTGCAGTTAATTACCACAAAATGCAGATCAGCAATGATCTGTACATTGTGGTAGTAACTGTGATTAAGAGACATGCAAAGTAGCTTATAACAAAGTCTTTCCTTATTACAACTAACATGTGTCTGAAACGCAAAATACCATATCATAGGAGGAGGAACTCTTTTTAGTATGAGCTGTATGACTCATGCTAAGCCCTTCCATGAATCCTTGGGTTAGTGTTTCAATTACATTTAATTTGTAACAAAACTACTTTTATTTTCTTTTGACTTACAAGCATTTTTAAATTATGTTTTATAAACTATTTTCATGTTTCCTATTCTTATTTTTTTATTTACCATTTAACATCCTTTCCAGTAGCGTAGTTAGGACAAGACGAGAGAGGCAACTGCCTCGGGCGCAAGATGATGGGAGAATGCAACCAGCCAATCCAGATTTCTCTTTAACAGTATATCATTTGCGTACAAACTGAGTTCTGTAGCATTGTGTGTGTAGTCCAATATGTAGCAACTGTTTGCTACATTAAAGCAAGCAAAATCTCTTTTTTTTTTTTTTTTTTAACTAAGACGTAGTGCTCCTTGCAGACAGACTATAAACTATAGCAACCGTTTGCTACATTTCTAGCAAGCAGTTTGCTACAGTTTAAAAGAAGAATTGCTTTTTTTTTAATAAAATGTGCAGAAGGACGGTCAGAAGCAGGGCACAGAAATGCCACCTGAATTGCTGAGGAAGGAGGGAGGATGCGTGGGGTGTGTGTCATGCATTTGACCATCTGGATGAAGAAATGTCCATTTTTTTTTTAATCTTCAATGCAAGAGCTGAGGGGTGTGGACATGGATCTAACTGTAATAATCTGTTTTTTAAAGTGAAGTGCTTTCTTTTTGTTCCCCTCATTTATTTATTATTTTATTTATTTATTTGCAGTTGTTTAACCAGGATAGTCCATTGGGCCCAAGGAACCCATTTTCAATGGAGTCCTGGGGAGAAAAGCTCCACATACAGATTATACAAAGATTAAGTTCCACACATAGATTACTTGATGATTACAGAGTAACATTATACAATTTCAGGTTATAATCAGGTCAAATATATTTTAATGAAAAGTAATACATGCAATAGTATTTAATGTAAATTTTTTTTTTTTTTTATATATATAGTTAGATGCAGTAGGCTGATAGGTAGTTAGATGCAGTAGGCTAGGAGATTGCTGGGTATAAGTAAGGAAATTATATACTACAAGCAAGCTTGAAATGTCTATCTGGGATTTGTAAGAAGGGGAAGAGAAGAAGAGTGGAGAGTAGGCTATGGGGGATGGGAGCAGGAGCATTGCCATGTTGATGTTAGATGACAATGAAGTTGTTTTTTAAAGTATGAGAGGCTAGTGGTAATACGAATGGAGGGGGGTAGGGAGTTCCATGAGCGAGCTAGTGAGAAGGACAGGAGGTTTTGTCCTGGGGTACGGAGGGGTCTGTAAACCTCAATAAGGTTTTGATTGTTTGATCTTAGAAGTCTTGGGTGTGGTGCATTTTAAAGGTAGTTGTTTATGGTAGTGGCAAGGACAGCTGCTTGAGCCAGCTATGCTTCTAATCCTTTCTTTCATTATTTGCTTACCAGTCACTTGCTCACACTGAATAACTTTATTGACTTTTGTCTTCCATTGACTTTGGAATTTTTGGCCTTTTTTTGTTATTTTTCCTTCTTTGTATAGACTTCCATGGATTTGTTACTACTACTGCAAACCGGCAACACTAATTTTCCATCTTTTTTCCTGGAGTAACATTACTTGAGCTTGATATCTCTATCAACAAACATTTTTGTAAAGGTTACTGGATAATTTGACACAAACAATCTCATCATATAGTAATTCTAATGACCTGTCCATACGTTAATAGGTTCATAGGAGTTTACTAGGCTAACAACCACAAGGGCCTTTTTAAGCCTAGCCATGCATCCCAAATCTCTGACAAGTTCTAATACTCTTAATAAGTGTAAGCATGGGCCTGGGAGATGAACCATTTACAGGTTATCTGTTTGCAGTAGAGACATAGGTGCCAAACCAGGGATGAATTTCGGGATTCCAATCTAGTTGTCCAAATTGCACTTGAATTGGGTTAGGGAGGAACTCTGCTTCACATAGATGGGGAGCCGGTTCTATATTAAGGGTAGTCTCTGGAACACATACCTATCTCTCCAGCAGGTCCTATTTAAATCACAGCAAGGTTTAAGTCTTTAGAATGGGTAATTCTACTACTGTTTGTTTTGCGGATATGCAGGAGGTCCATCAGAGTGGGGTCTGATAATGCCCTGTATGTCAGGCATAGAGCTCCCCTCAAAAGCCTGCAGGAGACAGAATACAGGGATAGGGCCTTGAGGCGGTCTGTGTAGGACATATTACTTACCCCCTGTATTCTTTTAGTGAGGAACCTCTGTGGACATTCCAGTTGTTGGGTATGCCTGGTTAGGTACATACCAAAGGGTGCATTGTACTCATTGATAGGTCTGATGAATGCCGAATACAGTGGAACAATGGCTTCCTTGGACTTAGATGCCATACTTTTGTTTATAAGTTGTGCAACATAAAATGATTTCCTCACCACTATAGACACGTGATGATCAAAGGCTAGATTACTATCTGCTGTATGTGTGTCCCTAAGTCCCTGACTACTGGGTCAACATTAAGGGGTGTGTTGTCAATATGATAGTTACCAGGGATGGATGACATCCCAAAGGATACCATTATGCATTTCTTGGCATTTAGTTTTAGTCCATGGCTCTGACACCAGTCATTTGTCTGTGTCAGCCCCTCCTGAAGAACATTTGTGTCAGTGTGAGATTCAGTGACAGCTCCTAATTTGCAATCATCTGCAAATTTAGTCAGCCACAGACTACTGACATTGGCCTTGACTTCTGAGAAGTAAATGCCAAAAGGAGAGGTCTAAGGACCGATCCCTGAGGGACTCTACTTGTGACTGGTATCTTTGTAGAGATGGACTCCAAAATTCTAACTTCCTGGTTCCTGTCTGTGAGCCAGTTGGCTGTCCACCGGGTGACATACGGATTTGTACCTAACCTCTTGAGTTTGTCAACAATGCCCGAGTGGGGTATTGTGTCTGGCCAGGTCAAGGTAGGCAGTGTGAACAATTTTGCCCTTATCCATTGCTTTGGTGACCTTCTGAAAGAAATCCACCAGGTTGAGTAGGTATGATCTGCCCCCGACGAAACCAAACTGGGCCCTTTAGACAATGCTCTTTTTCAGCCAGGGTGGATACATACTACTATAGTCAGGATAACCATTATTTAGTACTTAGTCCAGGAGGATGAGGTGCCCAAAACAAAACCAATAAACAGAAAAAAAGCACCAGCAAGCTGTAACCACCTTAAAACATTTAATATGTTCCACAGCAAGCAAAGCACAACACAGCACACAATGATAACACTGAAACTACTACCACTTCATTTTCATCTCCAACTTCATCAGAAAAAAAAGATTGTGTGCTGTGTTATGCTTTGCTTGCTGTAGAACACATTAAATGTTTTAAGGTGGTTACGGCTTGCTGGTGCTTTTTTCCTGTTTATTGGTATTATTTAATACTTCCTTTTTAAAAACTGTAGAAAACCCACCTATAACTCACAATCAAGTCCACATAGTCAACAGAATGAATGTAGCACTTGCCCATTAATTTCAGGAACTCAGTACCCTGATTTATGTACAGCAGAAAGGAATTCAGAGTAACAATATCATTTGTCCAAATCAATGTGATCTAATCTATAAAGTGTTTTACCAAACACCCCAACAATCTTTGCAAAAGGTTTGTTGATGGGGAAATCTAATTCAAATAGTGATGTTTGTGGAATTTTTATTATGGTAATTCTTGCTTTATCAATTTCGTCTGCGTTCACAAAAGTTAGTTTTCCACCAATACAGTTATATATTTTTTTCCTTTCTTCCTCTGACCATAGAGATTGGCACCTGGCCATTGTACTTACCTGTTCATTCTCCCAGGTTGGATTGCTATAGCTCATTCATTTCCTGGGGGTGAGGATTGTGCAGATTGGGACTGGTGTGATCATTCTCAAGAAAGATCATAGTTTTGTCTTTACACTTCTATCATCCCTGTACATACTGATCACCATCCAAGGGGTTGGCATGAAGTGGTCTCTGAGATTCACAGTCAAGCTTCTGTGTGGCAAGATGAAGTCGCCCTACAACCTCTCCCTCCCACCCCTATAGTTAGATCCTCCTGTATGATTCTCAGTCTGCAACACGTATGCTACCACAGAGAGAGAGTGAGAGAGAGAGAGAGACAGAGAGTGAATGCTCCAAGCACATGGACCCTCACACATCCCATTAAAATGAGGTAAGCAAGTATAAGTTTCAACATTCCTGCTTCTGCAATACCAGCTCAAATAGACACCAGAGCTGCTTGTCAGACTTGAGTTGCTTGTGTCATAATCAGGGTTTTATCCCTCAACGCCACTGCAGCTGCTTGAGTATAGCAACACCATCATGCTGTACCCTACTGTCATCCTGCTATTGAACTAACACAAGACAGTCATATAGAAAATAATCCATAAGATGCCCATCAAATAAAGAGTTGAAGAAATGTATCTGGTAGGGGAAAAGGGCAATAGCTAAGTGAGAAAAGTTGATCCTCCCCCACAGAACAAGGTGGATTAAGATTATTTAATTTTTAAGAGATGCTTTAAAGCTATTTAGTGAAGACTCATATACATAGCAAAAGTAAAAGGTTATAAATCAAAGTGGAAAGGGATGATAATGAAATGAGGCAGTCAAGAAATAAGGCTGGAGTTGGACTTACAGAAATGCTCATAACAATCATACAAAATATTATATTCATAAATTAACAGAAGGTATACTAAGAACTAAACCAACACAGGAATGGAGAAAGGAGCTTTTTGCCAAAAGGAATGACTGCAAGCAGGGGTATAAAAAATAGGCAAGAGATGACTGGAATTTACTTGGGAACGTTGACAAATGAAGCAAGGTATCAGGAGCAAATAACTAGAGAGTGAGGGTAATCCAGCAGGATAAAGCAAACAGAAGTTTGGACTGCAGGTTAGAGCCTTCCCTTCCCACCAGGGATTAATATTGGGAGTATAGGTAAAGAGAAAAGGCTAAGGAAATGGTATCAGAAAGACAAGTTTTGGGTCTGCTGTAGTACTTTTAATGTAATTTATGTTGCTGAGCATCTGTCACACCAGGAATTTTAAGTAGGAAAATGAATTCATGAATATATGAACACTGCCATGCAATACAAAAGAGGAATGGCAAAGATGCTTTGTATAGACGTACTTTAAAATGCACAAGTTTAAAAAAAACTATTTGTTATGTGTTAGACTCTACAGAAACCAATATTAGGGGTAGGGGTGCTAAGAACATGTTATATACGAAGGAATATGAGTGGCAAATAAGATTAAATGTCACAAATTCTGCAGGCTTGAATGACCCTATTAATTTTAAATGTGTTTTAATTAAGCAGAGGCTTAAGACCAAGTCCAAGAAATTATTTTAAAGAAGGGGCATGACTGGATGTGACCTGCGGTTTAAGATCAAGTATAAGTATTGATTTTAAAGAAAAGACTTGATTGGATATATTTTAGATGATGCCAGAATTTTTTACTATTTTATGAGTCCAGTTTTATCTTCTAGTCAAGGTATGAAGAAGTGTAAATGTGAACAGATAAAAGTGCTCCCTCTGTATGTAAAAGGTGCTGGTTTGATGGCGCGACACAGGGAATTTTGTATTTTTCTTTTGTTTATGTCTAGGGTCATGCCAACATATGGTATTAACAGAACACTCTGATGCTATTGCATGTACACTTCCTGCTGTGTGCTATAAATGAAGAGCAGGAAGTAATGGAAGCCTGGCAGCAGGAGACCCAGGAGGACATTTCAAATGCAGGGTAGGATGAGGTGTGAAGGGATGTGAGTTCTCTCCATTCACAGCTTGTGTGTGTGTGTGTGTGTGTGTGTGTGTGTGTGTGTGTGTGTGTGTGTGTGTGTGTGTGTGTGTATGTGTGTGTGTATGTGTGTGTGTGTGTGTGTGTGTGTGTGTGTGGTATTCAGAGAAGGAAATTTACAGGATGAAACATCAATACATAGGCATGCCTTCTACATGCCTTCCACACTGATGACTCAGTATGCTACTACCCTTTAGATGTGTTTGATTGATGTGTTTCACAGTCGAAGGTCAACCTGGCAGTCAATGTTCCATTTCTACACTTGGTATATCCTGCCTGAATTGGCATCAGCTGCATGTGTTCTCTTCAAGTGTTGCATTTAGGTCCCTATCACTGGTCACCTGGGAGTTGATAAGAGGACATGTGGCCATCCTCTCTGAATTCATTTGAATGAAAGGAAGCTGATGTGATGCTGCATGTCTTGCTTACTTTTCATGCCTGCTGCTCCGATGGGTCAGTAATGGTCACTGTGATATGGGCATGGGTCACATCATATGGCTTTTGCACCACCATGCACATTTTGTAGCCTGTTTCAAGTACCAGGTACTGACTTTTGGTTCTTGATCAGGGTACAGTAATGGCAAATTTCTGTTTACTTCATTATTAGAATTTAATATGTGCTTTATGTTGACTGTAGATAGTTCAAGGTGGTCACCCAAAGTTAAAATAATAGCCTTTCTTAACTCAGTCAAACCAACATTAATGCCCTGGTATATTGTCTTCAAACCATGTACAACTAGTAGTTCTGTTCCTATAGGAATGCAGAATGCCAATAATTGCAATGTTTCTGTGCAGGTGCTACAAGTAAGTGTAATTGTCAATGCAAAAAGAAATTACCTGTGAGTCAGATAGGCTTTCTGTTAGAGGATAGCCTTACCCCAGTTGTTTTGACACTCATGGTATGCCTTTGTGATTCATAGACTGCCCTGCTGTCAAGGTTTCCCAGTATTGAGAGCCTCAGCACAGAGGGCAATCCCAGTGGCTAAGACACATGCTAAAAAGTCAATCCAGGGGACGATGTTATGCTAATTAGCCATGTGTTCTCTCATGGAAATGCCAGAAGCTTCCAGTTTATATTGTCAAGAGATGCAGAGAATAATTTTCCATGGTTGGAGGAAAAAGTTAACTGAAAAACTGGAGTTCACCCATTCACGTCTATGGAAACAGTCACAGTCCAGCAACATTCAGTAAAGAACTGGGAAAGGACATTTGCTAGTTTGTTCATGTGTGTGTCTGTAGGGAATGTTGGATGACTATGCACACACACAGGTGCCTTTGTGTGTGTGTTTGTGTGTGTGTGTGTGTGTGTGTGTGTGTGTGTGTGTGTGTGTGTGTGTGTGTGTGTGTGTGTGTGTGTGTATTTGGGTGTCTGAATGGGTAGATGTCCGGGAGGAGTCAGGGAATTAAGAGTCTGGATGTGTGTGCAATTGTTGGATGGGTATGTATCTGAATGGGTGAGTGTTTCTGTAAGTCCAGTTGACTGGAGGGAGCTAGTTTGTTGTTGAATGGTTATGAGGGAATGAGTGCTTGTGTATGTTTATGTATGTCTGCATGTATGTTGGTCTAAATGTGTATGTTTCTGAATATAGGGGAGTGTGTTTGCCAACAAGGTGGATGGGACAGGACACAAAATTATTGCCATCAAGTCTAACAGTGCTAGTGTTAAACAAGGGAGATTCAGAGATATGCTAATGGGCCAGTAATGAGGTCTTTCTCATTGCATCCATAGTTAATTCTAAATTGTATTTTCTCACTGTTATGTGAATTGGTCTACCTATGGAAGGCAATTAGAGAGAGCAGCAAGAATCTTTCTGAATCTTAGGGAAGGAAAAATGTAATTGTATGTCATGTAAAGTGTTCTGTGGGATTAAATGTACATATACTATGCCCAGACATTATTTTGATCAGAGTCATGGGCTCCTTACAACAGGAATACAGGAACACTTTGGTGACATTAGGGGTCACAATTCTTTATGTTCTCCCTTAGCTGATGGTCACCAAGCACACACAATGGGAATCTGTTTTGTTTAAAACTATTACTTCTTGGTTCTCCATCTTTATCCAGGGCTGGAGATGTTATTAAGGAAGTAAATTCTGTTTCCCATCTATAAATCAAAGTTGTACTTGAATGCAGACAGGAATGAACTTTATTTAATGTTGATGGGGAATCTATTCCAAAGGAGCGGTATCCTCTGCAAGATACACCTGTCCCACCAAACTGTTTTGTTCATGTTGTAGAAAGGCTTTAGATCCCAAGACTGAGCATTTCTGATGTCATGTAACTTGCTGATGTGCAGTAAATCCATACATATTAGCTCAGAGGATGCCTTGTATGCTAGACACAGGTCACCTCTTAGCAGTGTGTAGGATACTGCGCGTAGTGACAGGACTTTGAGTCTGTCCAAGTAGGACATGTTATTTAGGCCTTGTATCCTTTTAGTAAGGCATCTCCATGGTTGTTCCAGCTGTTGCATGTGTCTGGACAGATTCATGCCAAAGAGCATTATATTCAATGATTGGCCAAATGAGGGCTGGGTAAAGGGGGCCAATGACATCCATAGATCTAGACACAATCCTTTTGTTTATAAGCTATGCAAAATAGAAAGACTTTGTTACAACAATGAACATATTTTGTCAAAAGTTAGGTCATTATCTGCATTGTTTCAAAATCCAGAACAACTTGGTCAACTCTTATGGCTGCATTGTCGATGTGGTAGTTCCCTGGGATAGATGACCTCCCAAATGACACAATAACACACTTTTTGGCATAAAGTTTTTGTCAGTGATTTTGGCACCAGTTATTTATTTAGGGCAAACCTTTCTGCAGGATGGCTGAGTCATTTGGGGATTCAGTGACTCCCCCTAGTTTGCAGTCATCTGCAAACTTATTCAGCCAGAGCCCTTAATGTTGGCTTTTACTTCAGAAAAACAGATGAAAGACAGGAGAGGTTCCAGCACACAACCCTGGGTGACTCCACTGGTGACTGGTCTCTTTCTGGAAGTAACTTCCCTATATTGATTTCATGCATGCTATCTGTGAGCCAGATGGTAATCCAGAGGGTGACATATGGGTTTATTCCCAGTTTATTTAGCGTTTCTACTATACCTGAGTGGCATGTCAAGGTATGCGGTGCTACTATGCTTAGACTATGTCAAGGTATGCGGTGTGGACAGTTTTGCCTCCATTCCTTGCTTTGATATCCTTTCCAGAAAAAATCCACCAGGCTGAGTTTTCCACCTCATTGTATTAAACAAAATATAAATAGATCAAGAAAGGCTTTTAACACATTTAAAGAAGTACACAGCAGTGTAATTCAGTTGAATACATTTGTAATTCTGCTTTCACAAACCATCTTGAGAAAATGATGGCTCACTGTACCATCATTGTAACTAAACCAAAGAAAATCAAAGTTCGTTTATAATGTGTAGGTTATGCTATATTAAAGGGGTCCAGACCCCATTGTGGAATGAGGACAAAGAGACTACGCAAACAAAATAACATCATTATGGGAGTCCTCCTGATGGACATTTTGAGGTATAACATTTACATTTATTCTGAAGCATTCTTACTGCATAGAATATCAAGATCTGACTTAAAAAAAAATATATATATATATATATATATATACACATATAAAATACACACATATTACAAACTGTCATAAATGATGAAAATACAACACATTTAAAAATGCAATCTATGCAAACTTATACTGAACATGCATCTTCATAACAGAATTATCACAAATGTAAACAATGCTGTTGCATTTGTGATAATACACATATGGATAGTAAAACTCCTACAACACAAAACAAAACACAAATGTCCTGCATGTATATGCATGCTAAAAAAATAAATAAATATTAATTACATCATTGAATACACATACCTCTCTGGAAGTTACGAACTACACCAACTTTGTACAATGCTGCAAGTCAAGGACCTCACTAAATTATTGTTATATATTATGTAACTTCAAACTACACTAATCTAAATACAGCAAATCTCCACTGCACAATGCTTTCAAATACTTCTTTCTACATGCAGGGCTTTGCCTCCCATACCCCAACATCGGGGCTCTGCCTCCACACCCCCATAACTTATATATACTAACTCCATAATTATACAACTACAACAAAAGTGAATTTTCAAAACAAGTGCTACGGAACACAAAGTCAACTAAAGCAATCTGTGATGAATGGTATTCTCAACACTTTGTATAGAGAAATCTGGGTCTATATTAGAACATCGAAGTTTCAAAACTTTGAATGTTCTAATATTGAACCCTATTCAGCGAAAGCTGAAAACATCGAACATACAGAAAAGTGAAAAAATTTGCTGTTCCAAAACACATACACACAACGCAAGCACACCAAACAAACAGCAATCCACACACATACACCTAAAATCTTACAGCTAAACCTACACTAAACTATACACACACACCACTAACTATCCACCTACCTTAACCCAAACCCTAACCCTAAGGTCCATCACTATCGCACACTCACCTCACCAGTGCCCTAAATCTAACTTACCTACCCCACCCTAACCCTCACATCCACACAATTGCACACTTACCTGACCCACACCCTAACCCTAACTCACCAAACCCACCCTAACCCTCACGTCCACACAATCACGCACTTACCTGACCCATACCCTAACCCTAGCTCACTTAACCCGCCCTAACCCTCACGTCCACACAATCGCACACATACCTAACCCACGCCCTAACCCTAACTAACCTATCCCGCACTCAATCACACACTTACTTGAACCCGACCCATAACTTTCCACCACAGCATTGAAAATACCGAAGCAACAGAAACGGACAACCAAATTCTTTCCCTAGGAAAAAATTTGGTTTTCTGTTGCTTCGATATTTTCAGCTTTCACTGAATAGGGTTCGATATTAGAACATTCGAAGTTTTGAAACTCTGATGTTCTAATATAGACCAGAGAAACCTGCATTTGATGAATAAGCTATTTGACTAATAGAATTCTCCCTCTCTCTCTCTCTCTCCCTCTATATATATATATATATATATATATATATATATATGTATGCATGTATATATACAGTTACAGTTCACTTGGTCAGCACTTTTGTGTAAATAAGCAAACTGTAATGCATGCTGTATAAAAGTCACTTTGTGCAAACAGTGGATTCAGTGACTTCCGAGTTGGTTGACAAAGCGGCATGGGTTTGTGGTATGGCTGAAAGTTTGTGTGCAGGTATATGTGTTTTAGGGTTAAAGTAAGAGTCAGGTAAGATAATAGGTTTAGTGTATGTGTGTGTGTGTGTGTGTGTGTGTGTGTGTGTGTGTTTTTAGACTTAGCATAATAGTTAAGTAAGGGAAATAGATTTAGTATTATGTGGCTGAGTGTGTGTGTGTGTGTGTGTGTGTGTGTGTGTGTGTGTGTGTGTGTGTGTGTGTGTGTGTGTGTGCTTGTACGTGTGTGTGTGCAGATTGTCCAAGCTGTCTTGCACTGGCAGTATTTTTTTTTTTGCATTTCAGTATGTTGCCCAATGTCTTCAGCCAAGTTTCTATGGATGAAAAAACTAGTAGAATTATCAACATATTGGATGACAGAGGCATGAATTGCTGTTATATGCAGGTCATTAGTATATGAGTTGAAAAGTATGCAACTTAAAATAGCACACTATCTGGAATGAGCGGGAATTTGGATATGTCTCTTTGCCATTTTACCACTGTCTGAGAGTTAGCTGTAGAATTAGGAAAGGGTGGTGTTACTGAGGCCAAGGGATGATAGCCAGAGGAGAACTGTGGGGTATAATACAGTGTCAAATGCCTCTTACAAATCCAGGAACACTGTGGAAACAAGGTTGCCTGATCACCTGTGAGTGCTTATATGGCTCAAGCAAGAGATTAGAGCTGTTGTAGTACTGTGGTGTGGTCTGAAATAATTCTGGTTTGAGGAGAGAAGGTTGTTGTATGTTAAATGTCTAAGGAATTGGGAGTGAATGCCTCTTTTCAGTATTTTAAATAGTGGGGAGAGTATGACTATGGTACAGTACTTTGTTGAGGATGATCCCCCCGAACTCCCTCTATATAATATTATTTTGTACAAGTTTACAGCCACTTGTATATTTATTTTTTTACAAAGTTCAATGCTTAATTTTATGCATTTCTGGTAAACAATTTTATTATTCAGTTTTTAACATTTGTGGCTGATAATTTATTTATTATTAGCTTAAGAATACGCACATTTGAATTGTGTACTGTTGGCTTCAGCCTATCAAAGACTTACTGCTCAAACTGTTGCTGACATATCAATTTTTAAAAGTAGGCTTATTTTAATTACCATTTATTCTCAAAATAAGCCAACTATTCCTGCCATATCAATTTTTAACAATTTGCTTATTTTAAGAATTAACTGTAATTGCATTTTTAGGGTGTTAGATTGGTACAACTGGTTAAGGAATTACTATAAGGACAAGGGATTTGTACTGAAGAGGTATCAGTCACCCTCTTCTAGAAAAATACTCTGTGTTTGTGTGGTGAAAAATAATCTTTGACAAGTTCCAATCAATGTTGGTAAGATTGCACTGGAAAGCACGGGGCTCAGACAAAACTGGGTAAAATGCTAGAGAGCCAGTGGTTATAATTATGATATGCATCTCTACAGTGCAAAACTTATTTGACTGTGACGGATACTGGTTATTACTGGGTACAACATTGAACATTTACTTTATACTCAAGGTTAAATGTTCCTAACATATTATTTGGTCAGTAATGCAGATCAAAAGACTGTAGCCCATAAATCACATGTAAACTGGTAAAGCAGTTGAGATTATATGCCTACTCATCACACAGTTGCAATATAAGATATGGTGATGACTATAAATTATGGTTGCTTAACATCAAGACAAACAGCATATATTTGCAATGGCTCACAAACTCATACTCATCATCTCAGTAAGCATATTATTGCAACTGTATAAATAAATGTGGCTCTGAATCTGCAGATATTATTTAATTATTCACACAGCACTACAGTGTTACATTTAGCTCATAATCAGTACACCTGTTCTGCATTACAGCTCTAGACACATCACATCATATACAGGAGACATGGAGACAAACTGCATACATTGTCAGATAATAAAAACAAATTATGGAAGCAATAAGGTAGAAATTGGTGTGTGTTGTATAGATATTACTGCATTTCCTGCAGAACTGTGAAGTACAGGCCCAAGGATGAGCACTTACAACATCCTGGAGTGTGATAGTATCTGCACAATACACATACTATCACACACACTATGTTTTTGACCAATGAAAAAAACACATCTCTGACTGAATTTTAAATAGGACTGCTGCTGTTGCATTCATGGTGTTGTCTAAAGAAAATACAGCAAACAAAACATCCACAATGGACAACCACAGAGCTAAAATCCTTTTAATAAAACAACTTGAAAACCATAAAAACAAAAGAAAATAAGTTACAGCTTCAGCAGAGAAAATGGATAAGCGCTTTCAACTTAATAGCCTTCTTCATATCTGTTGTAAATATTTTGTTTGCTGTGTTTCTCCTACGTTTCCTAAGGACCTTTAGTGATATGCAGAGGTTTATTCTTATTTTGTCTAAAGAAATGGTCAGTTTGTAGATTTTCTATTAAAATACCAGAAATTGCTAAAGTTATGAACAATCTGTTTATGAAATTAACTCTATCTAGGAGAGTTTGACATTTGTAATGATACATTTGTTTAGCATGCTCATTTTATGGAACTATGACAAATGTATGGCAATGGTATTCCACAGAATTATCAGAAAAATCATTTGAGATGATGCTTTGAGATTTTGCTGGGTATAAAATATGGTGGGGTCCCATAGACTGAAGGATGAAAATGCATTACGTAAACATTTTAAATTAGTACAGTTACAAATAAATGTTTGACAGATTTCTGAAAAGATTGAAAATACATCATACAGGGTTAGAGCTATGAGCTAGTAACAAGCTTTCTTGCAGTTGTTGGACTGATTCCCTTGGTCTCCTCTTATATACAGTGTGACTCTAAAAAAGTCTCTCCTCCTCATAATACTCTGGGCTGTCCCTAAAAATGAAACAGTTTTGCATCATCTGTATTACTTAATAAAAAATGTATAGATAATTAACTGCAGTCTGATAGCTTTGGCGGTTAGCAATAATTGTGTATTCACACAGTAAACTTAGAAAAGTACAGTTTTGTACCTACCATAAATGTAGATGTTCGAGTGTACACCCTGCTGCAGTCATCACACTTGGGTTATCCTGCTGTCAGGCAGTCCCGCAGTCGGCTGGAATTCCAAAGTCTTGGTCCGGCGTCGGTTGCTGTCGCTTCTTCCCTGACGTCAGTGCACCAGGGGTATATATTATGCAACCGACACCATTTTCTTCAGTTTTTCTTGCCCCAGATGTCAGGTGCCCCCAAAAAGGTGGTCAGTAATTAGTACCAAATTGAGTAAACTTGCACAAACACAAAATCCCTTCAGCTATAAGCAAATACATCAGGAAGGTATTGAAGAGATTTAGCCAGTAGATCAGAGGGGATGGAGGGAGGGCAACCTGGACTGCAGCAGGGTGTACACTCAAACATCTACATTTATGGTAGGTACAAATCTGTACTATGTTCATCGTGTTACCCTGTTGCAGTCATCACACTTGGGTTGAATCCCAAAGCTAAGGATGGGCGGAGGTGTCATAGAGGGTTAGAGGAGGCTAGAAGGCCCTGCAGAACTGCAGTGGCGAAGCCCGCCCTGGTCTTAGAGTAAAGTGGTAAGTGATAGTGTTTGGTAAAGGTGTGTACTGAACTCCAAGTTGCAGCTTCCAAAATCTCCTTTGTTGGAACCCCCCTGAGAAAGGCTGTAGAAGTAGCAGTTGCCCTGGTAGAGTGGGGCCTAATGGTAGCAGGAACTGGTTTTCCATGATGGGTGTAGCAAAAACGTATGCAATGACCTATCCATTTGGAAATGGTTTGCTTTGATATAGCCTTCCCTTGAGAAGCTGTAGCATAAGATACAAAGAGCTGGTCCAATTTTCTGAAAGCCTTAGTTTTGTCCAAGTAGTAACGAAGTTGCCTGTGAATGTCCAAGGAATGCAGGAGTCTCTCACCTTTGTTCTGTGGATTTGGGAAGAAGGTGGGTAAGTGGATGGTTTGATTTAAAGCCACACTGGAAACCACCTTAGGCATAAAGGACGGATTAGTTCATAGAGAAACTCTGTCTTGATGAAAAATGAGGAAAGGTTCCACTGCCATTAGTGCCTGTAGCTCTGAGACTCTTCTAGCTGAAGTTATTGCTAGCAGCAGGGCAGTCTTCCATGATAGGAACTGAAGATCTGCGGAGAAAACTGGTTCAAAGGGAGGTAGCGTTAGTTTTTCCAGAACAAAATTGAGGTCCCATGTTGGTGTAGGTGCTCTCCTGGGTGGTCTAATGTTTTTTGCCCCTCTGAGGAACTGTCTTAGAAGTGGATGCGAAAATAAGGGTGGATCCATTTTGTAGTGGGCCGAAATAGCTGAAGCATGGATTTTAATGGAGGAGAAAGAAAGTCCTTTGTGCAACATCTCAGTTAAATACTGTAGAATGTGAGGCATGTGAGGCTGAATTGTGTCTTGGCCTTTAGATTGGTTCCAAGCACAAAACCTTTTCCATTTGTCCGAATAAGCCTTCCTGGTGCTTGGCCTCCTAGCTTCCAGAATAACATCCATAACTGCTTGGGAAAGAGGAGCTGGCTGGATGCTTAGTTGATTTGCCATGCAGCCAGATTTAAGGTTTTGAGCTGGCTGTGAAGAATCTGATTGTTTTGTTGTGTAAGTAAATGGGAAATTTGTGGTAATATCCATGGTGAGCCGTGGGCCATATTCCTCAATAGCGGGTACCAGTGCTGGCGTGGCCATTCTGGGGCTATGAGAATCAGTCATGGTCTCTCCTTTTTGACTTTCAGAAGAACCTTTGTGAGGAGAGGCAATGGAGGGAAGGTATATACTGTCAGGCTTTTCCAAGTGAAAGAGAGTGCGTCCACTTTCCACGCGTGATGGTGAAGTGCCCTTGTACAAAATATTGTTAGTTGATAGTTACTGATAGCTTTGGTGGTTAGCAATAATTGTGTATTCACACAGTAAACTTAGAAAAGTACAGTTTTGTACCTACCATAAAACAGGTCTATGTCTGGAAGGCCCCATTTTTGAGTTATCATTGTAAATACTTGTGGATCTAGTTTCCACTTGTGGGGATCCATGATGTTTCTGCTGAGGTTGTCTGCCAATGTATTCTTCTGTCCTGGCACTTTTATACAATCTTGGAGTTGAAATATAATATTAGCAGGGTGGGGGGCAGGGAAGTGGCTTGCCCCCTTGCAAAAACCCTTTTATGTGTTTTAAATTTTTTTTGATATTTTGAGTTTTAGAATAAATGGTTTTAGCTGTATTTAATTTAGATGGAATGATTCTAGATAAATCAATATAGACCCTATATATGCATATATATATATATATATATATATATATATATATATATATATATATATATTGTTTTCATGTTTTGTGACTGACAGTATAACTGTCAACCTTCCTAGAGTTTAAATATTTTGGGTTTGCATAATCACATCAGTTAAATAGAAAGGAATTATTTACTGTGAATACCAAGAATATTACTGTTTGAAAATGTTGTACTTGCTGAGAAACAGAGACCATTATTACAGTCAAATTGTAGGTATATGGCTTAAGTTTCACACAGAAAATTAAGGTTATCATCTGTTATGAAAATATAAATATAATGATATGTAATGTAAAGCTAAGCCTTTATCCTGTAGTCCAAGATTTGACTCTCCCAATTTTCATTTGCCTACTATTTGAGTGAGCAATTCACTTAGCCAGCCAGTGCACCTAGGTCACCCCTGGAAAGTGATTTGTGTCTAGAGCCTATAAGAAATCATTAATATAAAAAAAGAGAAAGAACAGGTAAGGCTATGGTGAGGTTCAGGCCGACTGCGGGTAGCCTGCCAGCAGGATAACTCAAGTGTAATGACTGCAACAGTGAAACACGATGAACATCAACCAGTTATCATCAAAACTATGAACATATTACAATTTTCCTAATGTGTTTGCATGCATAAGCAAAGAGCACAAGGAAATTAATTGCAAAAGCATTGCTTTGACAGTATATACAATAGTCTTCTTATGCAAATGTATGTGAAAAATATGAGACAAATGAGAAGAGGGCCTTAGTAATGAAATCCACTCGTCACTTTAATAAAAAAACATGAATTTTATTTGTGTAGTTATTTATTTATTTATTGAGGTGGTGTACTGATAAGTGAATGCTTCATCCCACTCTTTGTCACTTAAGACAGAGACTTCATCAGATTTTATTACTTAAAGTATATTGCCATTGTATTCTATAGGATGTATGTAGGTTCATAGGTTCATAGGTTTATACTACGCTATCTGCCCTAAGGCATTTATAAGCCTAGCCCAAAGTTTTGTGGTTTACGCCACCCCTTATATGAAAAAATACTGTGCCCATTAGTTTGTTGTGCCTCTGTCCAGCAGTGACACAGAGATGATTCCCGGGGTAAACCTACGATCTCCCATCCACATGTCAAGATTTCTCTTGAACAGGGCCAGCGAGGTGCTCTGCCTCACATGGACCGGGATTTTATTCCACAACATAGGGAGTCTCTGAGTGATAAATCTATCCCTCCAGCACATTCTATTTATATCCGTGCTAAGGTTTAAGTCGCTTGCTCTAGTGATTCTGGTGGATTTGGATTTTTTGAGGTGGAGCATGTCCATTAATTCCGGGTTGGACATGGCCTTGTATGTCAGGCACATGTCACCTCTGAGCAGATGGTATGCGACTGAATAGAGCTGAAGTTTCTTCAATCTAACAGCATATGACAGATTTTGGAGTCCCTTTATCCTTTTGGTGAGGAACTTTTGGGGTCTCTCCAATTGCTGCAGATGTCGGGTGAGATACATCCCAAATGGGGCATTGTACTCGATCATTGGTCTGATAAGTGAAGAGTACAGGGGAACAATGACCTCACTAGATCTGGATGTGAATTCCTTCATGATCAGGTGGGCAATGTAGAAGGTCTTTCTAACCACTTTAGCAACGTGAGTGTCAAAAGAAAGGCCACTGTCAACCTGGGTCCCCAGGTCCCTGATAACCTCTTCTGTGCTTAGTGGATTGCCACCTATATGGTAGCTTGAGGTTACCTTGTTTTTCCCGAAGGGTATGACTATACATTTTTTGGCGTTTAACTTCAGGCCATGGCTCTGGCACCAGCTATCAGTTTCCGTGAGTCCCCTCTGAAGGATATCCGTGTCCGATGCACTTTCCACTATGGCGCCCAGTTTGCAGTCATCTGCAAACTTTGTCAGCCAGAGTTCTCCCATGTTGGCCCGTACTTCTGAGAAGTAGATGCCGAAAAATAGGGGGCCAAGGACTGAGCCCTGTGGGACACCACTTGTAACCGGCTTGGAGTCTGACATAACGCCAGCAACTCTAACCCTGTGGGTTCTGTCCTTAAGCCAGTTTGCAACCCATCTTGTGACATATGGGTTTACATTTAAGCTGGTAAGTTTTTCTACAATACCCGAGTGGGGTATTGTGTCGAAAGCCTTTGCAAGGTCAAGGTAGGCTGTGTTGACTGCCTTACCCTCATCAATGGCCTTGGTGACTGTTTCAAAGAAGTTGACCAAGTTCAAAAGGCATGACCTGCCCTTGACAAAGCCAAACTGGGTCGGGTCCAATGTCTGCAAGTCCCCGATATCTTTGTTTATGAGCTCCATTATGATCCTCTCCATAGCTTTGCAGACTAGACTTGTTAAGCTTATGGGGCGGTAATTACCAGGGTCCGTAGAGGCACCGCCTTTGTGGAGTGGGACCACAGTTGCCATACGCCACTCCTTGGGCACGTATCCTGTGGTAAGGCTGAGATTAAACAGCTGCCTTATGTGCGGGTTTAGTTCCTCATTGAGCTCATGTAGCACACAGCCGGGGACACCATCCGGTCCCATTGATGCTGTGTTTTTAGCTTTAGAGAGAGCAGCTTTCACCTGCGCATTTGAGATGTCTGGGAGGCTACACTCCGCTGGGATAGTTATCTCTCCTTTGGGGGGGGGGGTGAAGTTTGCACTGAACCTGTCTGCCAGTATGTTGGCAATGTCTGTGGGTTCAGTGATTTTTGTATCATTTTGGACTAATTCTGAGCATATCTGGGAGTTTCCACCCAGGTTCCTAACATAGCTGAAAAAGGCCTTATGATTGTCTTTTGAATCCATGGCAATTTTTTTCTCAAATTTGGCCTTAGTTGATTTTATGAGTGCTCGTATTTTTTTACTAATAATGATCAGGGGTGACTTCCCTTTTATGGATTTTGTTCTATCATGTAATAGCTTTCTCCTCTTATTGTAGAGTTTGTTAATGGCTGGGGTCCACCAGACTGGACGTTTGCCCTTGGTGGAAAGAGTCTTGGTTTTATTTGGGATTGCCTGATCCATGCAGTCCTGGAGGTGTTCATAGAAGGCATTTGTAAGGGCTTCCGCAGCTTGGGTTGTGGTTTCCACTGGCTCAGGGGCCTTGAAGGATACCACACCAGTCTTGAGTAGTGTGAAGTTTGCTTTAGAGAAGTTCTTCACTGTGGTCTTTTTTGTTTGGGGTGGGGGCGGGATGTGGATTTCCAATGAGATTAGTTTATGATCAGATCTCACCAATGAGGGATATACTTCCGGTGTGGAGCATTTTGTCCCCATGTTTGTGATAATGAGATCTAGTATGTTTTCTCCTCTCGTGGGAACAGTGACTAGTTGTTGTAGGAGTGCACTTCCAAATTTGTACAGAACATCTGTCAGCAAAACTCATAGTTCTCAATCCAAAAAACAAGTAAACAAGAATGGAAGTGTGACTATTACACTGCATGTGTTGCACATGTACAGTAAACTGTGTGTGGTTTACATATTACTCTGCATATTAAAGGCTTACCCTGAGATTTATTAATACCTACACTAAGTATACACTGTTCTGAGTGAACAGACAACACAAGCATAACTCACACATTCTTCTTCCTAATTTAAGTTTTCCTACTGATTTTGTCACAGCCTTAAATATTGAGGGAGGATTCATAAAAGTTACCACAAAGTGTAGACTACATGTGTAGCAATTGCAATCTTTCTGAGTGACTAGAAAGCAAAAAAATGCGGTAGGGATGTTCTTGAATAAAAAATCATGTACACATAGTGCAGGCATTATTTAACCTTTCAATGCACTGAATTTAGACAAAAATGCTTTTACCAAGCCAAGTTTGGTGATTTGTATGCAGTGCATTGTCAAACTAATCTAGCAACACTATTACCTACTCACTATCCTTTCACTTTAATTATTAAGTACCTACTTATTTCATTACCCTGTTTTTCATATTATGCTTTCCCTGACAGGAAGATATAGAATTTTGAGGAAAATATTGTTGGCACAGAGCACAGATACTCACAATTCTGCTAAAGTCTTCAGCCAAGGGTGTTGCTTTTCCTGAATCATAGACGCAAACAGTAACAGAAGGCTTTAAGGCTGGGCTAAACTATGTAGAATAAATTGAACCGTTCAAAGCTCCATTTACTGTACATTTGTCTAGCTGCACGGAAAGCAAAAATGATTATGTTAAATGTAGGAGCTAATTATAGACAAACATAAATAGATCACAATAAAACAAAATATTTTTAGTGAATTTTAGAAACCATTGCTTTTAGGGAATACTGTTCAACAAAATGGGATTCGGAGACTCCATTGTTGAACAGTCCTAATTCATGCTCTGAGAATGCTTTCACATGTTAAGCATTTGTACTGAAACTATGGGTATTAAATGAAAGATCAGTACTGGCAGAGTTTTTAACAGAATCTAGAACAGAAGCTGCCATTAAAACGGAATAATTAGTAGATTATATAAAATATTCCATGATAAGTATAAGAATCAATCAGAGGAGCTTAGAAAGGATTGGGAAGAGAGATTAGATAAGCAATTCACAAAGAAACAATGGGGGATATATGTATGTCTCCTACATATGCAACAAAATCTAGAAGATTTGAGATTTTTGCCTGGAAATGTTTACATAGCTATTGTTATACCCCAAGTGGACTTCAGTGAAATTTTCCTCAGGTAGACAGTAAATGCTGGAGGTGTAAGGGTGAAGAAAGAGGTAATAGGGAACATATTTTCTGGGAGTAGGGTGAGTTGGCGGACTTTAAGGATTTCCTGCAGGATGCACTGTTGGAAATGTTGGGTGGACAGATTTGTCTTACAAGGGAGATGATTTTTCTGAGCTATGCTACATTATTGGAATTGCCTAGACATGGTAAGGCCTTCCTGTGTCTAATAATGGTGGCTGCCAAAAAAGCAATTACTAGAAAATGACAATAAAAATCTAAACCAACTATACTGGAAGTAGTGAATATAGTAACGGAGGTAAAACAACTGGAACTGAGATCTTCAGAAAAGGGTAGGAGCAAACAACATAGGAAAAACTGGGAATTGTTGGGACATTACATACAAGGGAGAAATGCCTAAAAGGCAGCAGGACTTAAATGAGCTATATAATATTTGAGGGAGAAAGATTGGGTAGATTCTAAGTGATATATAATGTTTGCAACTGGGAGTGTGTCAGTATGGTTTGTGATGTAAAATGTTTAGGACTAGGTTTGTGTCGGTGCGGTTGGTTTTCATTTATATAAGTGTATGATTGCTTATGTAGTAAATGATAGTTTAATGAAGATGTTTCTTATTTAAAAAAGCAGGAATTGAATAATTTATGTAATATTGCTTAGGTTACATGATATATTATAATATATGTGAAGTATAATATAGTTTGATTACTTTTATATGAATGTAAATTTGCCTATGTCACAAGTCATAATTCAATAAAAGTGTTTGAAGAAAAGAAAAAAAGAAACTACGACTACCACATAATTTTTGTGCGTAAGGAAAATGCTATATTTAACACAAAATACTTAACATTGATGTAATTGTTGTAATTATCTGCATAGTAAGTTTAGAAACTAATTAAACACAATTACTGAGAATAAAAGGAGAAGCTGTGTTTGTGACGGAGAATTTGTTCTGCTTGTCATGCTGATGGAATATAATTTTGGTTTGCATATGTTGTTATGTGATTTGGAACACAGTTTTGCCCTTCTAAGTTAAGATGAAGTCTGACCCTGGTACAAAGCTGGTTTCTCAGCCAAACATAAAGTACATTACTACCATTTGCAAGCTGTTCTGTCTTGTGCACTTTTGCAGACAGTCATTACAACCCCTAGTCTTCTCCTTCTTCAGCATGATGACTGCTGGCACAAGTAACACTTCTGAGAATGCTGCATCCAATCTCCTAGGCTGGCATCTCTGTATCACTTGTTACAGCCTCATCTGTCTCCTCTGACAGGTCATTCATGTCTAAAGATATTACAACAGGCATTCTCTCCTCACACGTCTTACTAAGTCTATATCCCAAGTCTGATTTCACTGTAAGTTGGACCCTCCTGTCTCTCTTCTTGAGACCCTTAATCTCTATATTGTTTAAGCCTCCAGTCACCAAAACTCACTTTACTGCCCCCCACACTGGCTCTCTCCTCCTGCCTCACTTCCTGACACAGGTCACTATCTCTTCCACTAGCAATCTTTCCCTCTCCATTTGTACCAGTCACAGCCATGCCCACTGTCCCTGCCAGTTACATCTTTCCCTTTGCTGTAGCTGTCCTCTTTCCCATCCATCTTGCACTCTTTTCACAAATCCTACCCACATGTTGTCCACTCCTGGATGCCTATCTCTTTATGTTCCTCAGTCCCCTTTTCCTCCTCATCCTGCTGCATTATCTTCATCTCAGCCTCCTCGTGTTCATCACTCTATTGCTTTGCTCTGTTAGTGGATATCACATTACTGCCCCCTTTACCATCCATCTCCTCTAACCAAATTTCTGTCAGCTCTTCTCCACCTACCACACCTGCTTTGCCTTTTCAGGTCTGTGCTTCTTTCAGATTCTACCATGCTGTCTCCCTGACAACAGTGTCCATAGTAATCTTTGTAACTTCCTGCGTACTTGCATTTAACCTACCCACAACTTACCAGTTCCAATGCCATTCTGCTTAGATCCATTAGCCCCCCCCCCAACCTTGTTCTCCTGCTGCCCTACATCTTATCCCTCACTCTCCACAAAAGCCTTAGTCACATGACTGTTGTATCACTTAGCACAATACCACCACAATTTAATCTCTCCTTACTTCTCCTTTAACCTTTAACGTCCATACCACTAGCCGCTGTCCACTTTCATTTTGTTATATAAAGCACTTAGAATAGGGTCTGTTACCCCAATATACTCTCAGACAAATGCTGCAGCTGACTGCAGCAGATATACTTACAAATAGCCACTTGTGGTGATTCTTAAACAATAAACCCTGTGTGACAGACTTTTTTTAAATGCTGGACTCTATCTTAGAATTAAAACACAGTAGTAAATCAAAAACAGAATCACTGCTGTGGGTCCAGCCTAAATCAGCTACACGGTAAGATCATAGAATGTAATGCATAAAAGGATGCTCAAACTTTAATACACATAAGGGAGAGACAAATCAATATTTTAAGAACATGAAAAGAAAACATGGTAAGACTGGAAGAAAAAGAACACAAGGGCTTCTGATGTCAGGTGAAGCCTCTAAATCTGTAGCTCCCTTAATTTTATAAACAGATCATACTGTGTAGCTGTCCTCTTTCTAAATTTGAAGCAGATCAAGTAGCAGGCAAGCAACTCACAATTAACCCCCATCTACCAAGTAATGACAGAAAAAAAAGGCTTGCTTTCCTGCATTACTTAAACAATAGAGGACGATAAACCTTTTCTTTCTGGTCTTAACAGAAAGCTTCAAAATTAAAGGAAGTACAAGAAAGACAAAATAATCTTAATAAATGTGAAGCAAAAGGAATGTACTCACCAGTTAGAGTCAGACAGAGTCACTATATATGCATTCAGACTGAAGTTTAAGCTTCTAAATATGTAAATTTGTTAATTTTACAAACAAGACACTATAAAATATTGCCTTCCTGAATTTCACATCAAATCAAGCAGAAGGAAAGCAGTTCACATTGACCTCTCTCTAACAATAATACAAGAACAAGGCTTGTTTTTCCACCACCTAAAATAACACAAGAAAAATAACATTGGCTTTCCTGCCTTAATACTTCATTTCAGAAAAGAAAGGAAGTCAAAGAAAGATAAAATGAAGTTAGGAAATGTGAAACAAATTAAACGTACTTTCCATTCAGTCCATTAATACCATCACTTCTGTCTTCAAATTGAACATTACCTCTGAGAACGTAAATTCCTTAATTTTACATGTCTGGTATGCTATACAACTTTTCTCTATAAATTCACAGCCAATCTAACAGGTATATCATTCAAACCTAATCTCTCTAATAAATAGCAAAAGCAAAATAATTTTTGCCTTAACCTAAATAACACAGTAATGAATATATGTAAGTGAAATTAACAAAGAAATACTAAACACAAAATATACCTGAAGGATTATGGCAGATCAGGGTACAGCTGAGCCCATAGTTTAAGTGCAAGCAGAGGGCGCAAGGTAAAATCAGTTCCAGGAAATAGCTGAACAATATGACAAAGAGGAAACATTTATGCAAGAGCAGAGAACATACTCACATCTAACAAGGAAAGACTGGTTTTGAAAACCTGTTTCTTGAAAAGAATTTAAAAAACTGCCTTAATCTTTTGCCACAAATGTCATATGATAGCTACAGGAATGTAAACAGTATTAAGAGATGATTGCCAAATTATTGTAGTGGTCCATTTCTAAACATTAGAAGTGCTAATTGTGTTTACTGCATTACGGCAGGTATACCAGTTTGTGATTATTAAAACTGAAATACCATTTTCAAGACCCGCTTCCTATCGGGGTTTGTTAAATGTAATTTCCTGTCATTACTATGAATCTGTGATGCTTCTATGTGTACTTATAATTAAAACAGTCTCTGAGTAAAGAAATGGGAATAAAGCAAACTGCTAGTTTTACAAGTAGTGAATATGAGATAAAATACAACGTATGGTAAAATAGTGTTTTAGTCTAAAAAGACAAATTATGTGAAATTTCTGCTTTTCTGGTATTTTAACAATTTAAGACTGTGTAGTTCATGTCATTTCTTCCCAGAAGACTGGAAAATCAATGTCCTTTATCATTTATGTATTTGTTACTATTTGTTCACTGGGTAAGTGGGCTGGTTGACTGACCCTTTGCAACAATGCCTCAAGTTAAAAGAGCAGAAAATAGTCTCCCGGATTTACGAAGCCCTTTATAGCATGCAGGATTAGTTTAAGAGCTATTTTCAGGAATATGGCCGATGTGCAATTCAGGAACGAGCTCCAGGGACGTGCACGTGAGCTCTTAGGCTAATCCTGCACGGACCGAGCTCCTGTATGCAAATTACCCTCATTTGCAGGTGAAAATCTTGCAAATGAGGGTAATATGCACTCCAGAAAGCTGGCAGCTGTCCGTGCAGGATGAGTGCAGTGTGCAAAAATGTACTCGGTTAGTAACCGAGGACAGTTCTGCAATCTGCAAAACGAAGCTATGACAGCTCCAAATAAAGGCTGCATATCATTGCGTAAGCATCCCAATATCCAAGTAGAAGGCCATTGGCATTGCAAACTGTTAAAAAAAAACTTTTAATGTTCTTTTCGCCGATCTCGCCTGGTTAAGCATAGGGCAGCGACGCGCAAACAGGATCGGGGGGGGGGGGAATTAATAAAATAAACTTAAAATAAGCATTCCAACTGAAATCAGTATTCTGCCAGCAAGTCAATGGCAGTCAGAAGACAACCTGGCCAGTGAGTAATGGTTGCTAAGGGGGGAGGCTCAGTGTGGAACATGTAACCATGCATTAGCAGGCAATCTTATGCAAATGAGGGAAGGGTTAGTGAATCCCAGATTTTCCCAGGGTGTGAGGCAGGTCCCAAGAGTGTAAGAGTATAAATAGCTGGGTGCAAGACTAGAATATAGGTGACATCATGTGGGGGTGTGTCAGGCATACTGTAAGTGGATTGGAGACCTGTGGCTTGGGATTGCTCCTAGCGTAGCACAGCTAAGGTAGGGGTGTGTCTAAACCTGCCAAGCACTCTTTACAAAGTGTAAGTGTGTGTGCATGCCATGCACTGGGTTGTACAGGAAGAAAAAGGAAGGTAAGCCGCACACGGGCCTAAACAGGGAGGCAATGGGAATAGAAAACAGCAGTAGGAAGGCAATCAAGGAGACCTAGTTGAGCTGCCAGGTGAAATGTATCAGAAGCAGCTAATCACACAGGAAGCAGACCAGCCCAGCCCAGAACACCACTATAAACCAAGCAAACACCTACCCCCCTGGTTTTCCACACTCTACACCACCGGTGTATACAAGTGGGGAAATTTTAAAACCAAACCTACAAAATAAGAATGGCTGCAGCAGGCAACATAGAACAACATGTGCAAGAGGCTGAGGGTTGTGAGGATGTCAATGCTGCCGAACAACCCACAGTGAGGAGACAGGGAAGAGTGTACAGACCCAGGGTAACCTACCAGGGGCTACACGAGCTGGAGATAGTGGAGCGGTGCAGGGTGGACAGAGACCTCCTACAGCAAACCGTCGAGCTGTGCAGGCCGCACCTAACACATCACACCGGCCAAGGGGAATCCATCCCAGTGGATACCAAGGTATATGTAGGCCTAGGTATACTAGCCACAGGTACCTCCCAAACTACAACTGGGGATAACATGGACATCTCACAAGCATCAGCATCCAGAGTATTCCAGCAATTCCTGGATGCCATGTCAGCACATGCCAGTGAGTACGTATATTTCCTCAACACATGTGAGGTGTTGACCCGCAATATGTATCTCTTCCACTAAATAGCTAACTACCCTGGGGTAGTGGGTGCTATAGACTGCATGCACATATGCATCAAAGCACACCCCAGTGAGCAGGGTAGGGCCAACATCAACTGTAGGGTCATCCCCTCTAGCAACTGCCAGGTCGTATGTGATGCCCAGGGCATTATACTGAATGTGTGTGCTGGCTGCCCTGGAAGCTATGACGATTCACACATATGGCAACTGACGTAGCTGTACCACAGATTTGCCGACATGGACATCCCCTATGGTCACCTAATGGGGGATGCTGGGTACAAACTGGAGCCGTGGCTGATGACACCCATCAGAAATGCACACACACCTGAACACCAACGCCATAATGATGTACACGCACAGGCCAGACATATAATAGAGCATGTGTTTGGGATACTCAGGTCATGGTTCCGGTGTCTGGACACATCCAGTGGAGTCCTGCAGTACTCACCAGCTACATCTACCCAAATAGTAATGGTATGTGCTATGCTACACAATGTGGGCCACACAGCCCCCCACCAATGCCAAGGCCTGTGCAGGTACAGAGTGACTCGGAGGAGGAACAACCTGAGCCTGCTCCAGTAGACAGAAGGGGGCATGCCCAGTATGCCCTGGCCATGGCAAAGAGGCAATGCATAGCATATGAACTGACACAGTAGGGCCCCAGGGAATGACACCTCTCTCTGACTCACACAGACAGTAAAAGGGATGCCAAACATGACACTACCTGCACCTAACCATGTTTAGGGAGTGTACTATGTGCATCTGACATAGGCAGCCCTCCAGCACCATCCTCAAGTCCAGCACACCCTCAAGGTAAGTCAATCAACCTACCAATTGTCAAATGGAATAGAATGTGTTTTTACTTGTAGCTGTGGTATGGATGTGAACATGCAAGGGAATTGGGTGGCGATATCAAGGCAGCAGAGAGTAGACACCCATTATGGCAGCATGAGATCTGTAACACATACTGGAGTCACCATAGTAGCTAGTACTACACAGGGTGACAAAACCCACTGCAGGTAATGGTCTGAGTGACAGAGGTGTCCATAAGAGCCACACATACCAGTCAGGAAGGATCACATACCCAGCAATAGTCTCAGCCAGCAGGACAGGTGAAGATAATCACAAACAAATGCTCTACTATAGCCTCCGAAGGTGCCCTATGGTTAACCCCTCCACCAGGCCTACACAGACAGACTGCAGCAGGCCAGGCAGTTGGATGTAGGTTGTGAAGGCTAGGAAGTCAGACACTAATATGTAGGTAAACAAAGCTAGGATCTGTACTACACTGGTAAGCCCTAGCCAGCAGGATAGGTAAGACTACAGACTGAAATGGAGTACCTGACTTACCAGTACAGTCCTAGCAAATGTGTACAAGTGTCAGGTGTGCCCCCCCCATCCAACGTGTAGAACAGTAGAAACAGTCAGGTGCCCCCCCCCGTTATGCAAAAATGTAGCAACAGTCAATGGCAAATGAATGATGGATACCCTACAGACACAGCATGCTACCCATTGGTGTACAACAAAAGGTCAGCATCGCAGTACAAACAACCTGGACGTGGTCCACACATGCAACACAAATGGCCATACTGGGCATGCTCACACACTTAGAGGAAAGAAGGCAATGTCAGTCAACAATATACTGAGAGGTCATACTGGGCATGCTCACACACTTAAACACATGAAGGCCATGTCTGCAAACACCAGTGGACCAGACATATCTGGAAGTTGCAGTTCTCAGTGTGAACACATGTCAGTATGCACCACTCCTGCCTTGCACACACAGTGGATAGGAATGCAGACAAATATGTAAGGACAACACACTATAATAAGCCACAGGCACACGGTCATAGATGTGTGGAAGAGGGTGACTGTGACAAGGAGCCATGCGGGCCTGTCCCAACTGGCACACAGCCTAAGGGCCCCCAACACATGAGGTGCAGATGTAACCCACTGCAGATACTAGCCACCAGTACCTGTCAGCATGACAGACTATGTGGTGTATGTGCCAGCTGTGCAACAAGACAGTACAAGGAAGCAGCCATCTAGCAGCTGTTTACATGCACCTGTGGCATATGACCCCATGTGTGCCTGCATGTAGCATGTCAACCCTCACATGAATGGGGTATGGCCCATGCACACACTGCCCTCCCCATAGCAGTAGTATGACAAGCTTGCTGAGGTCATACAATGTGAATTACACCTTTGGGAGAGCTATAGCTCAGTAAAGTGCATGGCGTGTCCCATAACTGCATACTGCTGTAGTGACAGAGTAGTTAAGTAGTAGTACTAACCCCAGATCTGTCAATTGTGGGAGTGTGTGTTTGTGTGTGTGCCCGTCTGCCTCTGACTGTGTAGAGTGAAATGCTTGTTAGGCTACTCACACTCCGTGCAATACATATATTAAACTTTGGCAAGGCTGCTGATGTCACTCACCTAGACGTACACCTCTGGGAACATGATAGCCCAGTAATCACCATGGCACACCCTGTAACTGCGTATTGCTGTAGTGTGATAAATCAGTTAGGTAGGTGTTCGAACCCCAGCCATTGCAACTGTGTGTGTGTGTGTGTGTGTGTGTGTGTGTGTGTGTGTGTGTGTGTGTGTGTGTGTGTGTGTGTGTGTGTGTGTGTGTGTGTGTATCTGACTGGGTTGAAAGCAATGCTTTTTAGGCTACCCACACTCCATACAATACAAATACACTACTTTGCCAAGGCTGCCGATGTCACTCATCTAGAAGTACACCTCTTGGAAATCGATAGTGCAGTAATCACCGTGGTGTGTCCTGTAACTGCGTACTGCTGTAGTATGATAAACTAGTTAGGTAGGTTTTCAAAACCCAGCCGTGGCAACTGTGTATGTTTGTGTGTGTGTGTCTGACTGGGTAGAGAGCAATGCCTTTTTAGGCTACCCACACTCCATGCAATACAAATACACTACTTTGCCAAGGCTGCTGATGTCACTCATCTAGAAGTACACCTCTGGGAACCTGATAGCCCAGTAATTGCCATGGTGCATCCTATAACTGCGTATTGCTGTAGTGTAATAAACTAGTTAGGTAGGTGTTCATACCCCAGCTGTGGCAAGTCTGTGTGTGTGTATCTGACTCAGTAGAGAAGTACACCTCTGAGAAATTGATAGCTTAGTAATTGCCGTGGCACATCCTGTAACTGCATACTGCTGCAGTGTGATAAACTAGTTAAGTAGGTGTTCAAACCCCAGCCGTGGCAACTGTGTTTGTGTGTGAGTCTGTGTGTCTGATTGGGTAGAAAGCAATGCTTTTTAGGCTACCCACACTCCATACAATACAAATACACTACTTTGCCAAGGCTGCTATGTCACTCATCTAGACTTACACCTCTGGGAACATGATAGCCCAGTAATCATTGTGGTGCGTCCTGTAACTGCGTACTACTGTAGTGTGATAAACTAGCTAGGTAGGTGTTCGAACCCGAACCGTGGCAACTGTGTGTGTGTGTGTGTGTGTGTGTGTGTGTGTGTGTGTGTGTGTGTGTGTGTGTGTGTGTGTGTGTGTGTCTGTCTGACTGGTTAGAGAGCAATGCTTTTTAGGCTACCCACACTCCATACAATACAAATAAACTACTTTGCCAAGGCTGCCGATGTCACTCATCTAGAAGTACACCTCTGGGAAATTGATAGCCCATTAATCGCCGTAACACATTCTGTAACTGCGTACTGCTGTACTGTGATTTAGAACGGTGGTAGTGTTCCATCTCCATCCATGTCAGTTCTGGATGTAATGTGTGTGTCTCAGTGTCTGTGTATGGAGCAATGCATTATAGGCTACTCACTCGCAGTACAGTACAAATGCCCTACTTTGGTAGTCCTGCTGATGTCATTAATTGTGAAATACACCTTTGGGGAAGATGAACGTCAGTAATGTCCATGGCATGTAATATAACTGCTTAGTGCTGTAGTGTAGTAAACCAGCTAGGTAGGGGTTCTACTCCCAGACATGACAGGTGTGTGTGTGTGTGTGTGTGTGTGTGTGTGTGTGTGTGTGTGTGTGTGTGTGTGTGTGTGCATGTGCGTGTGTGTGTGTAACTGGTGTCCTGTGTAGAGGTGGTGGTAAGTGTGTGGGCATTGTGGAAGGGTTTTGCTAATTACATTTATGGTGGCCCTACTATATATCACAATGTCAACCATACAGGGATAACAGATGTAAATGACTGAGAGGTTGGGGTGCAAAGCCATACCCATACATGTAACATCATGGCCTGCCAATCACAGTTAGCAGCCCCACTGTGCCTTCATATGTGACTCACAATGGACATACCATGCCTGACAACATGGCCTGTATGGATAGATGACACTGACATCAGGAAATGCTGTTAGCATGCTATCAATGTGGGTACAGGGTAAATCTGCTGACCAGTACCACTCCCTGCCACACATGGGCAAGACTGGCACATCTGATGATAAGTTGTGTTCACAGTATGGGCCAGACACCCCAGGTACAGTTCCAGATGTCACTGTACATGCAGGTGGGATGTGTGCACATCCTAGACACCATCCAAGTCATGGACTAGGGAACACATACATGGCAAGTGATGCACAGCATTGGCCACACACAATGGTCACCCAGGTGCCTGGAAGACAGATACAATACCCACCTGTGCAGGCAAATGCAGAAGCTAAAGGCCTGTGCCACAATGCAGATCATTGTCATGTGGGCTGATGCCAAGGTATACCCATCGCCTACCCTTGTATAGCCAGTTGGCACTGTTGGCCACCACACACCCGTGCAGACATGCACCCATGCATGTCCAAACTGGACCCTGTGTGTACGTGTGTGTGTTGTATGGTGCGTATGTCCACATCCACACACACTGCTCCCCCCAGGGCACAGTGAAGCATGCCGCCTTATGTCTGACACCCCCTCATACTCACTGCTCACACAACCTCTGTATCACCCATGTGGCGCATGTGTTTCCTGCACATTGATGTGTTGTGGCAATCCCACTAGTGACGAGTCACACTCCTGGCCCTGCCAAGTGTGTTAATGTGTGTGTATCCGTGTGTGAGTGTGCCTGTGCTGATGCTGGCACCTGTTCATGCAGACATGCACATGTACGTCACGTACTGTATATCTACCGTATCCCTGTAGCAGATGTGCTCCCCACTAGACAACACATGTGGTGCATCCAATAACAGCATCGGACTGTGATAGCATGACATAGCTGTTGGGTGTATGATACCCTGTGTTGGTAGGTTTGTGACACAAACATGCATCGGTTTTACCTTCCCACCCCTCCCTGACATGTATTCACCTCTGTCTGCCTCCCCCACACCCTCTCTGGCGGATGTGGAGGCCTACACCTGCATTGCTTAGGCAGCAGCATGTGTATTTAATGTGATGTTCATGATCAACTGATGGCCTCTGCACGTATTGCAGGCCTTCCCTTGCCGATTGCATGTGGAGCAGGTGTGGTAACATTCCCATAGCCAATTGCATGGAAATGCACTCCACTACCTGGGAATATCCTGGTGGTGTTGGCCCTTGTCTTTCACTGTGAGCAGGAGCTAGAACTGTCATTTTGCAAACCGCTTTTTAGATGGGTTGGGGATTTACCTCTAACAACATACACTGTGGGAAGAGGGCAAAAGACAGGAGAGGGATGTGCCTGACCTGCCTACGAACTGTAAGTGCTGCTATACTGCATGTGGAGTAAGGTTGGATTAACAGTGTTTGTCTGGATATGCCTGTCGTGCATGTCGCAATACCTACCATGTCAGTTCCATGTATATCAGGATTCCCCGTCTGCAGGCACATCTGCAGACTAGGCAGTGTTGTGCCTTTGGTGTCATGTGTTGGCCACAATACATCTATCCATGGACTACAGATGGTACTGTGAGGATTGCAGTCTGTTGATGGTGAAGGCCATGACAGTTATTGACTACATATCCCTCATTGGACATATGTTGCAACAAACCCCCTTACAATGGTAGATTAATGAGGGTATTACAGCAACATGTCTATACTGGCCCTGTGTATGTGCTGTCAGCCACACCTCTGTCAACTTTTGTACATATGTCATGCATGAAGTGGTGCATATGTGCTGTACACTTTAAACAGTGTCAACATATGTGATAACATGCCAGTGATATATCAGAATGCTACACATGTCACATACAGTAGGGGTTACACTTAATGCCATACCCTGGAAATCCTGTGGATGTTTCTACAGTACTGAGGGCTGTGTAGTGATGGTGAATGTCGGCAGTGTGTGTATTGTTAATATGTACTGTGGCCTGTGTATAGACTGTGGTAGATGTCATTGTCCTAGCTCCCCTTCTATCTGTTGTTACATGCTGCCCCACTATATGGTACTGTATTACCTTACATGTGTGTAGGGCCATGCATACACATGTCCCATACCACAGACAGCCATCAGACCGGAATGTGTAGCAGCCCAGTATATGTAGGGTCATGCTGTGAGTAGCACATATGAGGATGGTGTAGGACAGATAGTCCATATACTGTACTAGTATGCTAGCGTACCATATGTGGCTGTGTTCACATTGGTTGTGGTTATGCATTGTCACACAGGTGTGGCCTACCCTGTGCTGTGACATGGCTGTTGAGCCTGCTATATATGCAGGTACTGTGCCATGATAACCTTAGGATGTCTGTCAGTAGCCAGTGGCACACATGTTATGAGCATATGTCACCTTCCACACACACACACCGTGTCTGTGACAACAATCCCAATGACAGTAGCAAATGTCTACTAATATACCAGCTATACATACCAGACATCCCCCTGCACTACTACATTGGGACTATAGGCACTGGGATAGGGCTACACTCCATGTCCAGGATATATGGTGGGACAATATGGACATGTACCTATCCAGATAGCCATAAAAAAAAAACAATATATATATATATATATATATATATATATATATATATATATATATATATATATATATATATATATGACTACACATGTGTAGTATTTCTAATTACCACAGTCATGGCAACCACTCACTATGAATCTCTACATCATGTGGGTGTATTCCCTGTACATTCCCTGTGTGATGGACATCCTTCCTGTGTGTGGGCATCAATGTTACAGACAGCAGGTAGCAATACCTCTTACAGGAGTACCTGCACACCCAGGGCAGCCACATATATGTAGGAGGATCAGGACATACAGACAGACTGTGAGTAGAGTGGTGTAATGCTATGCATAGTACTGGTGTTACAGGGTGTGTGTGTGTGTGTGTGTGTGTGTGTGTGTGTGTGTGTGTGTGTGTGTGTGTGTGTGTGTGTGTGTGTGTGTGTGTGTGTGTGTGTGTGTGTGTGTGTGTGTGTGTGTGTGTGTGTGTGTGCGTGTATGCACATACTAGTTTACCTTGGACTGCAGTCTGTCTGCATAGCTCACTACTGTGGGCCATCCTCTAGCTGGACAGAGGTGTGCCTATCATGTGTTGTCTGTCCACCACACAGGTCCTGTATCGAATATTACACTGGCAGTGTGTGTGTTGCATGCTAGCAGTACATGGCTATATCCATTTGTGTACCTGATGTCGTATTCCTGCATAAGGGTATGTTGCAACACATCCTGTAACAGCAGCATGTTCCAGGGTGTGTTACTGCAATATTGCAGGTCTGGCTCTGCATTCCTGCCTTTGTCCTCCACATATATGGCAGCATTTGTCCTGCTGTGATATGGGTATGGGTTGTTAGATAATGTCCTATCATTCACCACTGCTAGCATTCCTACTATCATCCCAGTCATAGCGTGGACACCCACAACATTTGTTGGCCAGGGACAATACCTGTGACAGATACATTGACATTACCACAAGTAATGAATGTCCCCCTAGGTCTTGACTACAGGGTGTAACTGGAGGCTGCTGAACTACATCTGATATTGTTGACCAGTATGTATCGTGCAGGCAAATCCATTGTCAAATGCTGTACGAATTGAAGGGCTTAGCCTGGACACCATAGTATGATATATATCCGCACTATCTGCATAGACTGTTATGTGTGGGCCTTGCATACATCACTGGTTATATACATCAATATCCATGTGCTGTCAGTAATGGCATACATTATTGTATTGTACACAACTGAAGATTGTCTGTGTATACATACCTGTGTTTCGTGTGATATCCTTTGAACTGTGAGTGGGTATATGTGCAATGTAAGTATCCGCTTTGTGGGGCTGGTTGCCACACCACACATGTCACAGGTACCGGTTACAGGGCTTGTGGCTGGGATATACATTTCATCCAGTACGTCCACACTACTGCTACATATGTATGGTTACTAATACCCTTTGTCTGTGTATATGTGTATATACCCATATATCCCATGTATGGATGTGTGTGCATATCTGTACCATTGTAATGTGTAGCCCCTCAACATAGTACATTCCCTATGGTACAATGGCGTATCTGCATGGTATGTTACAGATATTGACCTGAAATGTACAGGTGACATGGATAACTGTTGGAGCATTGAGCTGTGTTGTGGTGGGTCCTGCTGTCAAGTAATGCATGTGCTGGATATTGGTTTGCACAGCATATCCGTTATGGCTGGGGGGGGTTACATTGCAGTAATTACCAGGTGTCCCTCATGTGTGCCCACACCCCCATTAACTGTGCTCATGGTCAGTTATGTCGTACGGAGTAGGCCAGGAGTCCATTCCTATGTGGAAATCATATACACATGTCTATCTGTATATACACATATATCTATATATATATATATATATATATATATATATATAGATATATATATTTATATATATATATATATATATATATATATATATATATATTTTTTTTTTTTTAAAGTATATCTACATAAGTACATATGTTACTCCCCCATATATAGAAAGAGAGAACTGGACATTGATATACCTCTAGCTATGTATATGTATCCATATATATATGTGTATGCATGTAGATATATATATATATATATATATATATATATATATATATATATGGATATATACACTGAGCATATGAATCATTTGTGAGTCATACATACACATATATATATACCTATAGCTGTCTATCTCTCTACATCAACAGATGTATAGCTGTCCATATGTGCATGCATGTTCAGCCTATATGTGTGGCCTGTACCTCATTCTCTTGGCAATTGACATGGATGACCTTAGGACTGAGGTCAGTCATTCGTGCAGACACATACGTATTTCAGACGTATCATCTCCAACAATATATGTGTTCTAACACATATAACTGTGTAACTTGCAATGTTTGAAGTGTATTAGAGCAGGATATGACAGATAACCCTATATGTACCCACATTATGGCACACTATGTCCATGATTCATGCATTAAGAAGTTGTGTGGTGCATGATTACTACATTCCCTGTGCTGTTGACTGATTGTGCTGGATGATATGTATGTGGAATGAGTGGTTATGTACATCTGTCATGGTTTAATGGTAAATCACGTAGTGTATGATGTGCAGCATCCCGGTTGTGGCCCTTCCACAGGCTGTATATTGTGCTTCAGTGAAAAACACCAGCTGTCGGATACAGAGTGAGTTAGGGACATTTGAGTGGTTGTATGCGGGTGTGAGCATGTATGCGCAGAGCTAAACAATGCTAAGCTCGGGTGGCATCTTACACACAGCTAGCATCTACTTGGCTTAATCTATGTAGGCAATGCTTACCCCTGTGCGAATACACGTAGACACACTTACAACTGTATATCCATGCGTACAACTGCAGTTATGCGCTTACACATGCTTACTAGTGCCTTAGTCAGTATGACACTTCACATGTGCATATAAGCCAGTACTCCTGTGCAAATATAAATGTTACTTAGTAGGTTATACAGCACAAGGAAGGTAACATATGGATATCACATGGACAATAGGATGTGCTGCAGTGGGACTCGACCCGGGAATGCGTGCATGTTAGGTGGATACTCTGGACACTACAGTATTGCTGGTTTGCTTCGTTTGCATATGTCTACCATAATGGCATGCACATGTTCCCTTCCCTGGGCCCCTGAGCTCCACGTACACAGCATCCATCCATTCCCCGGTTGCTGGACCTGCCATACTACACCTCCACACATTTCCCTCTCTGCACGTCTCGGTACACCTCCAGTATACTGTCCCCACCCAAGCATCTGCAGGCTCGTCATCTGTTTAGTCCACGTACGTACCAGCCTTCCCCGATCCTCCTCTGATACTGGTGGTGACATTGATGTGACCGACAACTGTTGGTGCATCATGCCAGGGATGGACCTGTTGCTGTGTCAAGAGTAGACCTAGCTGGTCTATAGTGTTTCTCCCACTGGTAGCATCCTGCCAGGGTATTGTGTAGCAGTGGTTTGCTCACTCACCTGGCCAACCTCATCTCCTGGTTCCATGGTACCAATGCCCCAGGTGTGACATATTGTGCATGAAGCACGCTCAAACGCCCCCACGGTGTGCACCGTATATCATTATTCCCTTCAGTATTATGCAGGACTACTGTTCTCACAGCATGATTGGACATGCACTGTTCTGTGCTGCACATAGACTGCTCATAATACTGTGGTTGTGCAATGGACACGTGTTCTGGTATTAATCTACACACTTATATACATTCCCTATACTGTTGAATGCCTATGCTGGATGATGTGTTTGTGATCACAGCAGCTGAATGTGTATCCACCATGGCTTAGTGGAACTCGTCTACTATAGTGTGCAGGGTTGGGGGTTTGCAACCTGGAAGTGCAGATTATGTTGTTAATGGCCACAACAACAGCTGTTGGCTACAGAGTGATTGAGGCACTGTAGAACATTTGTAGGTGGGTATGCGCTTGTTTGCATGTAGTATAGCATTACTGACCTCTGGTTGCAGCATCTTGCCCTCAGTTAGCCTCTACATTGCTACACCAGTGTGGTACTCGCATACCAGTTTGCACCCGCTTGCTCCCGCATACACACGCGCAATGTCGTGCACTTTGTTCACATCTGTCAACCGGGACACTCAGACTGTATGCTTGCCCATTGTCAGCGGTGGCCCGGGGTGTAGAGCTCCACATTGACCCCAGCTACATATCCCAATTAATACCCGGGTGATCACATTCATAGAGGGTAACAGACATAACATCACTACATCCGCCATTAAACATGCTTAGTTTACGTTTAACTGTCAGTATTACCCATGCTTAGGTCAGGTTTACATGTCAGGTATGACTGTTGACAAAGGTCAGTTTAAGGTGAGGTTGGAGTCCTGTTTCACAGGTCAGGATAGGTTACATGCAGGTATTCGGGGTAGCTGTACATATTCCATACCTGTATGTACAGTAGAGATGAATAGCTAGGGAGTAGGTAGGTAGGTAGGTAGTGGGGGTGACATTGTAATGGTATAGTAGCCCGTAGGTATAATTGGATGGGGAGCAATAGGGAAGGTATGTCGGATGTTGGGATTTGTATGTGAGGCAGGATAAAAGGTGTCGGTATCACTAGTTGTTGTTGTGGTATAGAGTGTGAGGTGGGGGGTGGGTTTCGCAAGGTGGTGAGCCTGTGCCGCTCCAGGTGTTCTTGTGGTGTTCCGTCATGTGTTAGTTACATATGTCTTGTGGGACAGCTGTGATACTACATGTGGGTTGGGGTTCCAAATACTGGCAATATAGTGGGGGAAGAGGGTGTCACCTACGTGTACCCGTCGACATTAAGAGGAATGGAACGGGGTCTGATAGGTATGTGGTGTGCATGGGGCACAAAGGGGGGTGTTAGTAGGGGAATTATCCAGGGATGTGCAGGATGGCTGAAGGGAAGGTCCACAGCTGGCCATATTGTCTACAATAACAGCTGTGCATATGCACTGCAGTTGGTGTTTGCGTTGGACACTCACACCCCTGGGTGGGGTGAGGACTTCAATAATACCTTGCGATGCCTATTACATCGGCTTACATGCCTACAGTGGGGTGTTGCAACCATGTGTTCATAGGTGTTGTGTAGTGGGTAATGCAACAACACATATGATTATACCATACTTTGCCATGTACACTGGACGGTGCTGCGGTGGAACCCATATCGGGAATGGCTGCCCGTTAGGTGTAACCATGCCTGTCAACTGTACAGAATCAGCGGCCTGTCCAGAGTTTGTTTCATAATATTGGTGTGTTCCTCTTACAATCTGCACCTGTCTGGCAAATTCCTGGGAACTGATGCCATTAAATGCAGACAAGTAATTGGGTTTAAGACTCCACAGCCTTCAAACATGTCATGCTAATGCATAACCCATTATTCTATCAGCTTTCTAAGGTTGTAAGTGGAATATGTGCTTTCTGTCCCTATCTGTCCCCCCAACAGTTTAGGTTCTGTCCAGTGGTGTAGCTCTTAGAGGTTGAGAGGTATGGGCGTGAACTCTGCCCAATTCACAATATTACTGACATCCCCAGGGTGGTCCAAATACATCTGCGCCAGCCAACACCTGCATGCCTAGGCCCATAATTGCTTACCCATAGTTCCCCCACCTGGCCTTCCTTTACAGCACTCATCCTTACTGTGGGTGCAGGTGGGGTCACCACACCACTACACACTGCCCACTCTCCATGTGTCGAGACCCATGTCGTACGTTGTCTCGACCATGGGTCATCAGGCTTGCACAACCTGCTGGTCCGTGTACGTATACAGCCTGGTTGGATAAATCATTACAGGGACTGACTCCGATTATCATTAATTTTTGGGGTGTCCCACATGGGACATTGATGTCTTTGTTTCAAGATTAGATGTGACAGGTCTCTCCCACTGGTAGTATCCTACTTGTGGTCTGGGAAGCAATGGTGTGTTTACTTGTATCGTGTGTTTGTATGTTTCACCTGTCTAGGTGGGAGGGGGGTTGATGCTACATGTTACACATTCGTTGATTGGACCCCCACTCCCCTGGCACGGCCTGTAAACATATGTAATCCTTAACTAGTGTATCATATCTATATACATCTATATATATAGATCTAGATATATGTATATAACTGCTGTATACTACTATTTAAAAAACTGTTTTCTAGTCCTGAGGAGCTTTTCTCCCCGGGTCTCTGATGTGAATGAGCCAGAAGCTCAGCCAGGCATACCCGGTTAACAGATGTGATTTAAATACATTTATTTATTATTTATTTTTATTTATTTTACATTTGTTTACCTGGATAGTCCAACTGGATACTTGTCCATTTTCAGTGGAGGCCCGGGGAGAAAAGCTCCGGAAAGACAAACTTACATAGATTACACAGAAGTTAGCAAACAATCATAAAAACAAAGTGATTATATACAATGGGTTAGTAGTGTTCCCTAGTAGGGACTCACATTTGGCATGGACAGACAATTAAAAGTAAGAGATATCAGATTGGAAGCAGAGCTTGGTGATGTAGTTAGAAGTTATGATAATTGAAGAATATGCTTTTAGTTTATAACTTAATCAGGGTTGGTACATGGGCATAGCCAATTCACTTTGAGATACTGTCTGAGGCTTTTTTTGAAGAGACTTTTGGAGGATTGTAGGGTTATATAGTTTGGCAACGAATTCCAGGTTTTGCCAATGAAGTTGGCAAACAGGGATTCACCAGCAGAGTTATTAGCTTTGTGGGTTTGGACCATGAGTTTATCGTCTGACCGTAGGGATCTTAGATTGCTATATGGCTTAATAATATTTCTAAGTGAGGGGGTATCCTCAGGGTGGTACAAAATTTTGTGCGATATTAAGAGTTGATTAAATTGAATTAAGCTGGGCAATTCTAGCCACTCTAGTTGTTTAAGGTTCTGGCAGTGGTGGGTTCTATAGGTGGAGCCAGGGGCAAATCTGGCAATATGATTGTAGTTATGGGACAGCTTACCTAGTTCGGATTTGTTGAGGTTTGAGAGTACAGGCGAGGCATATAAGAGAGTAGAGAGTAGGTGTGATCGGGCAATTGCAGTCCTAGCCAGTGGGGTTAAAAATGTCTTGTTTCTATACAGTGATCCAAGCTTCTTATTGATGATCTGTATGGTTTTGTTGACCTGTAGGTCAAATTTGAGATTATTGTCTATGATAATCCCTAGTAGTTTGCTGTGACTATCTGTGGAAATAGTGGTACCATTGTTATATGTGACAGAGAATGAAAGTGTGGTGGATCTACTAGTGGGAGAGAAGAGTAGAAGTTTAGTTTTATTGGGGTTCAGAAGTAGGTGTTGATTGGTGAGCCAGTTCTCGATAGTTTTAAATGTATTTTGGGTTAAGATTTGCAAGTCGGATGGGGAAGTGGTTGAGCAGATGAGAGTGGAATCATCTGCGTATTAGATGCAGGTGGCTTTAGGGATAGCAGTGTGGAGGTTGTTGATAAAAATAGAGAAGAGTAGTGGACCTAGTATGGACCCTTGAGGGACACCAAGTGTGAGAGGTAACTGGCTGGAGAGTTTACTCTGCCATAGTACCGCCTGCTGTCTGCCAGTCAGGTAGGACTGGAACCACTGGATAGCAGGCTTGTTGAGGGAAATAGATTTTAGTGGAAGAATGAGAACTTCATGGTTGACCATGTCAAAAGCTTTTGATAGGTCAAGAAAGAGGGCAGAGGTTAGTTAGCCTATTGTCATTCCTGTTTTAGTTTATGGCAGTAGTAAAGGAAAGGAAGGCTGAGGTGGTGCTGTGGTATGGCCTGAAACCATGCTGGGAGTCGAATAGTAAGTTATTCTGTGAAAGATATTGCATTAGTTGCTTGTGTACACATTTCTCCATTACTTTGGCTAGTGGGGAAAGAATGGCAATGGGTCTACAGTTGGATATGTCTGAGGAGCTACCACCTTTATGGAGTGGGATGATGTGAGATATTTTCCAGAGGGAGGGGATAGCATTTTCGGATAAGGTTCTGTTGATGAGGACAGATATGGAATATGCAATGGCATCTGCAGCTATTTGCAGGTACTCTGCAGGGAGGAGGTCAGCAGCGAGAGTGGTAGGTTTTAGATTTTTTAGAAGTGTTTTGATAAAACTAGTGGATATTGGTTGGTAGCCAAATTCTGGGTGATTATTAGGTAGATTAGGCATGTGGTTTAAGTTAGAGGGGATTAGTTGATTTGCTAGGGATTGGATTGTTTCAGTGAAAAAGTTATTAAAGGCACTAGCTATTGTCTCTGGGGAGATATGAGTGTAGTTAGCCGGGGTTGGGGTGGTGGAGTGACCTGGACAAAGTAGTTGAGTTAAGCCTGCCCAGAACTTTTGAGGGTTGCTGTGGTGTTTTTGTAGGAGATTTTGGTAGAAGCTTTTTTTATCCAGTAAAATAGATTTTTTTGCATCATTCCTGAGTTGACGATATTTTAGATGGTCAAGTGGGGCTTTGGTTGTTCTCCAGCTGGCCCAGGCTCTGTTTCTAGTTTTGATGTTAGCTTTGGTATCTTTTGTGAGCCATGGTGCTGTATTTGATCTAGTTTTTATTGTACGTGCTGGAGCATGGGAATCAAGGATACTTAGGAATTTAGTGTTAAAGTGATCTATGGCCTCCTGTAATGTTAGATTTTTTAGTTTTGACCAGTCAACTGCTTTTAATTCATTTTGGAATATGGCAGCATCAAAGTTTTTCCTGTTTCTAAATGTTTTATATTTGGGCTGGTGAGGGATTCCTGCCTTATGTTTTATGATATAGGTTAGACAATGGTCACTGATGTCATCAGGGAGAGTACCAGCTGTGTACAGTTGGGGTTGGTTATTAACTAGGATCCAGTCTAGAATACTTTCCTTGTTGGTTGGTTTGTTTATCCTAGTGGAAGAGGTTATGGTCTGTTTAAACCCAGATAAGTTTATATGAGTGAGGGGGGGGGGGTCGGAGGAGCAGGGGTGCCAGTTGGTGTTAAAATCACCAAGAACTATGGTTTCTTGGGGATAGGTAGTGGATAACCAGTAAATGAGATCTTCTAGGGTATTTAGGTTGTTGCCTGGTGGAATCTATGCACAGACGATGTTCAAGTGTTTGTTTTGGTTAATCTGTAGCTTGGTTATGAGGAGTTCCGCGTTACTGAACTGGGGAGGTTGAATGGTGTCTCTATTAACGGTTAGAGTATTTTTGTAAAGGACTGCTATCCCACCTCCTTTCCTTGTAGCACGATATAACCAGTGAATATTGTATCCTGGAGGTAGTATCTCATTGTCAGCAGTACTGGGTTTTAGCCAGGTTTCCGTAAGACACATAATGTCTGGGGAGTGGATTGCTAGGAGGGCATGTAAGTTGGGAATCTTATTGTTAATACTTCTAATAATTAGATGAAATGCTAGGAGGGAACTAGTGGGAGTATTCATGGGTAGCTTGAATGTGGGGGTTGTGGTAGGAGAGTGGAGGTTATTGGGTGTGGGTGGGCCAGGGTTGGGATGAATGTCTCCATGTGTTATAAGGTTATAGTGACAGGATATTCTGAGCTTTAGGAGTTTGTTTATAAGCTTTATATAGTCTTTGTCTTTAGGATTATGTTTTGTGGCTGTACAGGTGTGGTATTTTATAGAGGGTGGTATATTCGGTGTGCAGGAGAAGGTAAATTATTTGGTGTTATGTGTGAAGTCATGGGTGTCTGTTTGACCGTTTGGGTAGTGAATACCATGGTCAAGTGTTTGTTCATAGGCAGTGAGATGGTAAAATAGAAACAGTATAGGCATTTGGGTAATTAGTGTTTTTTTGCTTGTTTGCATTTTGATAGGGGGCAAGCCAAATTTGATGGCTGACTGTGCTAACAGGGTGTGGAAGAATGAGAGAGAAGGAAATGGGTTAAGGGGGCAGGGTTGCTCAATGATGTGTGAGGTGCTGATTGGTACTTAGCAGGAGGGGAGTGGCAAGGGAGTGGCAAAGTCTGGTTTAAATTTAGCACTAGTGGGGGTGGGTGGAATTTGGGGGCAGGGAGTGGAGTGGAGCGAGCCAAACGCAGCGAGGGTGAGTGGAGTGGGCTGACACTGACTCTGAGAGTTACCTTGGGCTTTTGGTTTTTGGTTTAGTTTGTATGATTGTATGTAAGCAGTGTTGTTGGCTGTACTTTAATTTGTTTTATTCTTTTTTATTGTGCACCAATTTTCAGGCTAATTTTAATTGGATCCTAGGGGTAAACTAGCAATGTAGTCAATAAGGAGGGAGCGAAATTACTTTACCAAATTAAAAAGTAAATGCTTGGGACTGGAACACTGTGTGAGTGTAAGGCTGATTCAAAGCAGTATAGCCCAATTTAGTGGCAATTGGCTAGATCCCTTCACTGTTGTGAATACACCATTAAGCCTTAACAGTTTACAAAAACTAAATTGTAGTTCACCTATTACAATTGAAAAGCTGGAGGGAGTCAGGTTCTTGCTTCCCAGAGATTTTACTTAGTTAAGATAGCCAGCTTCAGTGGAGAAGATAGAAATTGCTTTATGCAGTGAATCCCAGGTTGGGGGGGGGGTCACTCAGGAAAGAAACCCATGCAAACTATTACAATTGAAAAGCTGGTGGGAGTCGGGTTCTTGCTTCCCAGAGGTTTTACTTAGTTAAGATAGCCAGCTTCAGTGGAGAAGGTAGAAATTGCTTTATGCAGTGAATCCCAGGTTGGGGGGAGTCACTCAGGAAAGAAACCCATGCAAATGTGAAGGCACAACGAACAGAGGGGTAGGGAAGGTACAACAGCTACAGGATGAAAATTCATTTACATCATTCAAATACATAATTCAATTAATATCCTAGCTATAGATATACATGTGTATGTTTCCACACATATATACATATATATTTCTACATACCTATATACATATACATGTATAAATCTGTAATTGTATGCACACACACACACACACACACACACACACACACACACACACACATATATATATATATATATATATAGCTATATATATAGATATGCGCAAATTTATTGCTGTACATATATGTCTACCGACATATGGATGTATGGGTGTCTGCATATGTATATATCTATATGTGGGTGTTTCATTATATTCTGTCTCTGGATGTACACATTTGTACTACAGAGAGGGGGAAGTTTCACTCCATGTAGGTATGGGTATATATACACACACACACCTCTAGAGTTGTACATCTACATCTGATTATTTCATTCTTTGCCATGTACAATAGACTGTGCTGCAGTGGGACTCGTAGCTGGAGTGACTGTCCATTGGGCGGCTGCCCTGCCCAATGCACACTATTGCTTACATCCCTGGGGTGGTCCACATAGACCCACTCCAGCCAACACCTGCTCAGCTAGGCCAATAATTTCATACCCATAGTTCCCAATCCGCACATCCTCTTCAGCACTCTTCCTTACTCCGGGTGCAGATCAGGTCTGGCCACACCTGTACACTGTACCCACTCCCCACTTCTCGGGACCCATCACATATGTTGTCCCCCCATGGATCATCCAGCTTCCCCTACCTTGTAAACTGGGAACATGCGTGGCCTGCCTTTCAACATTGGTGTAATGGCAGGAAGCCCAAATATATTTGAATATTTGGGTGTCACACAAGGGACATACATGTCTTTGTTTCAAGATTGGGCTTGGCGGGTCTCTTCCACTGGTGGTATCCTGCCTGTAGTCCAAGAAACAGTGGTGTGTTTACTTCTATTGTGTGTTTGTATGCTTCACCAGTCTAGCTGGGGGGGGGGTGACGTTACATGTTACACGTTTGTTGATTGGACCCCTCACCCCCATTTGCAATGCCTGTGAACATATGTAATTCATAACTGCTGTATCATATCCTAGCTATATGCATGTGTATATTTACACACACACACACACACACACATATATATATATATATATATATATATATATATATATATATATATATATATATATATATTTATAGCTACATTACTATATACAGATATATCTGTATATGTATGCATACATGTATATATTTATATATTGCTGTCTATATATATCTAACAACATATGGGTGTATGGGCGTCTGCATATGTATATATCTATATGTGGGTATGTATATGTAATCTGTCTCTGTATGTATACATTTGTACTATGGAGAGGGAGAGGTATATCTCCATGTAGCTATGGGTGGATATACACACACATACCTCTACATATATACATCTACATTTGGTTATTCCATTCCTTGCCATGTAGATTAGACTTTGCTGCAGTGGGAATCGTAGCGGGTGTGGCTGCTCATTGGGCGATGCCTCTGCCCAATGAACACTTTTGCTTACATCCCTGGGGCTGTCCATATAGACCCACATCAGCCAACATCTGCACACCCAGACCCATAACTAGCTACCCATAGTTCCCCCACCCGCACCTCCGCTACAGCACCCATCCTTACTCTGGGTGCAGGTTGGGTCTGAACACACCACTACACGCTGCCCACTCTCCACTTCACGGGACCCATGTCATACATTGTCTCGACCCATGGGTTATCAGACTTTCCCACTCTTGTATTCCGGGTATGTACACACCCCGGCCAGAATGGTCGTCGCATAGGCTTCCTTGCATGATATGTCAATTTTTGGGGAGTCCCACAAGGGACGCTCCTGTCTATGTTCCAAGATTAGATTTCACGGGTGCACTGTGTACCTCCTCTGGTTGTATCCTGCCTGTGGTCTGGGGAGCAGTGGACTGATTATATTGTTTGTGGGTTTGTGAGTATTTCCTCTGTCCAGCTGGGGGGGGGGGGGTCATGCTACATGTTACTTGTTTCTTGCTTGGACCCCTCACTTCCATTGGCATAGCCTGTGATCATATGTCATTCTTGTGTGCTGTTTCCTATCATAGCTGTATAGCTGTGTATGTATATATATATATCTATATATATATATATATATATATATATATATATATATATATATATATAAATATGTATATATGTGTATATATATATATATATATATATATATATATATATATATATATATATATATATATATATATATATATATATATATATATATATATGTATGTATATGTCTGCATATATATATATATATATATATATATATATACATATTGCTGTATATATATATATATATATATATATATATATATATATATATAAATCCATGTGGGTGTATGGGATATATGGCATTAATCTTGCTTATCTATTGCTATGATTGCTTAGTGGTTAACTACTGTGACTATAGTGTGCAGGGTCCTGGGTTTGAGCCTTGCTGAAGCAGTTTATTTTGTTGCTGGGCAGAACTTGGGCCGCTGGATCCAGAGTGATTAATGCACATTAAAGCGGTTGTAAGAGGGTTTGCGTGGGTTTGCGTGATGGTAAACACTGCTAACCTCCGGTTACATTTTCTTACACTTATTAGCTTCTACTTTGCTTACTCTGTGTGGGCAATACGTACCCCCGTGCAAGCGCACTTGGACACGATTACCGCTGCTTATTTGTGCTCAGACCTGCTTACATGTGCCTTACTCATTATGACACTAACACTTCACATGTGCATTTCCTGCAGTACTCCAGTTCACATTTAATTATTATTCTGTAGGTTATATGGCAAAATTATGTAAAATTATGTTCATATTCAGATTTATCATGGAAAATGATTTGTGCTGCAGTGGGACTCGAACTGGGAATGCTTGTTCATTAGGTGGATGCTCTAACCACTCCACTACTGCTGTGCTGCTTCATTTGCATATATATTTCTTCTTATCCTCTTCAGCCTTTTCAGCTGCTTTAGGGTAAAAGCACAAGCCAAACCAAAAACTCCTTACTGCAGTAAAAGGAAGGTCCCAGCAGCCAAGCACAAGCCCACAAAAAGCCAAGGCATAGTTAATAGCTAAGTCAACAATACAAACACTTCTTTATTTAAAAACAGAAAACAGCAAAAATAACGTAAAGTGCTTTTCGTCTCAATGATAGTGTGACTTCCTCAGACAAAGTTTAAAGTGTAAAGCAACTCATTAAATACCCTACCCAATGCCTAATTAACACTCCTTCAATTAATTCATTAAGTTAATACCAACCATTTCAATATGATAGCTTTGCAATTCAGTGGTAAACAGTACTGCAATTCTGCTTACATTCACATTTCCAAATGCAGTGCTTCAGTCAATAATCTCAACATTCCGGACTTTACTACAACAGCTTTAAACCTGAGGTTCTAACAAACCTTCACTAAAACATTAAAATCATATTCAACTTAGTATGATTTCAAACCTTTACGGCTAGCTAGATACATAACTAGTTAAATGCAGTCTGTTACAACTGATCCATTCACAAACTAAAATAAAACAGTTGACGTTACCTGTCTATCCATACTCGGGTAGTAACCAACATTCTTTTGATAATTACAATATCCAAGTTGGGAAAACATTTTTTGTCCTTTAGTCATAAAAAATTGTTGAACTGTTTCTATCATTCTCGACTAATTGTTACAATTCTTCTCCAACTTGTCAGTTACGAGTATATGTAACAGCGCTACGTAGTGGAGTCTGCATTTAAAGCAACAGTACTGTACTTAGTAAGCTCCGCTGTAACCTATTCCACACGAACACCCAAAGCCTGGATAGCGGTATGGTCAACCAAACCCATTGCAGTCGGATGCTCTAAAGTGTTTCACACTTTAAAATAAAATCCTATGTCAATGTTAAAAACACTTAAACTTCCAAATATATTAAAAATGTTAAAAATGTACATGAAGACCCCTTCAACTACACTGTATTTGACTGTACTGTTGCTGACTGCACATAAATAAATATGTCCTAAAGACGTTAAAAATTAACAGTTTAAATTCGACCATAGTGATATAGAAAATATCAAAAATGTCAAGAATTAATATAAATATGTTTGCTGAATAAATGTATTGAACCTAGTCCCCAACCCCTAAGTAAGGTGTCCCCTCAGCTATTAATCTCTGTCATCTTGCTAGACTTTTCAGTTTTAATATCATTTGATTGAATAATATTCATTCAATCCTGGGTACTGGCAAGCTCTGGTCCGTATTTGCCACATTAATTCTATTTTTTCCAACATCAAAGAACTAGGACCTCCTCTCATCTCATCCACCTTAATTGAGTCTATAGCTCTAAATTTAAATGAATGTGTAGGACAGTCTTAGGTATGTTTAGCAGCTGTGCTGTCCTGTTTCAAGGTTTGGGTGCTGTAAAGATGTTCATACATCCTTTCCTTAAATTTCCGGTCTGTAGAAAACAGGGAAATTCTGGCAGCACGCCAAATAAACCACATCTTTTGTATTACAATCAAATCTTTGAGGGGTCATATAGTCCACCCCTCTGATGTTGAATCTTTCCCCTATGTCCATGTATGGACAATATGTACATCTACCACATTTAGTCATACCTACTTTTACTATCCTTTGCCTATTTTCTTTCTTTTTTGATAATAAACACCTAGGGTTGTTGCCCCTTCTAAACACTACTTTAGGGGGGGGTCTTTCAGTTTACAGATCAATACAGCATCTGATCTAATAATCTCCCAGTTTTTATAGATGATCTCTTTGATGTTATAACCATCCAAACTAAACTTCGTGATTAGGCTGACCCCAACCAAAGAAGCTTTTTCTGTGATTTTATCACTAATTTGGGAGTCCTGTTGACCTGATTCCTGTATATCAAACAGTATAGGCTGGTAATGGCCTCTCGATCTTTTCCCTTTTACCTCCTTGGTTAGTTTCCTGATCAGTTGGGTGGGATATCCTCTTTTGGAAAACATATTTCCTAACCTATCACATTCTCGTGAAAAATTGTCTTCCCTAGTTACTATGCGGGCAGCCCTAACTAATTGTCCTTTTACTACAGACTCCTTTGAACCAAAGGGTGGCAGCTAGTAAAATGAAGGAAGGCATTAGAATATGTGTCTTTTCTACAGATGTTTGCAAAATAGCTGTTTTTATGTAAGTCCTTACTCAATAAGACATCCAAATAGGCAATATTAATTTCATTATACGTGAAAGTAAATTTCAAAAATGAAGTTGTATTATTAAAGTAGGACACTAGGTTTTCCGCCTCTTTCACTTTCCCATCTTTTTCAGCTGCTTTAACAGTAGCTAGGCGATGGGCAAACCCGCGCACCTATGTTTAGCTGTACTCGGGGTTTTAAAACAAATAAATAATAGGGTTTCTTCATTTTATTTGACTGTACTGTTGCTGTTGAACACATGGGGACTGTTGATGGGGATATGCGGACACTTGTGAGCTGTCTCGCTCATTTATTTACACATTCTTCTGTTCTACTTTGCAGGGGCATGTTAATTCTGAGAGCTCTGCTCTCAGACACGGCCCCTGCACTCGTCCACGCTCCATGTAGCATTTGGGGTTCAGGCAGCGCCCCTTCATTAATATGCATGGTGCGCTGCCGTCCTCCTCTTCAACTGCCACTTCTGTGCAAGACTAGATTAGTCCTGCACGGAAGATTAGTAAATCTTGGGGACTACGTTTTTAATGAACACTATTATATACAGAATGAGGAAATGGTGAAATTCATTACATAGTGATGCAGTCAATGCAGGTAGGGTAAGACAAAGGAAATAATTGAAAAGTACAAAGAAAAAAGAATATAAGGCAAGATATGTGTAAAATACAGTGCAGTCTTGCATAAAAATACATAAACGTATATATATATATATATATATATATATATATATATATATATATATATACACACTACGCAAATTAAACCAGTACAACAAATACAAAGTCCAACTGAAAAAAAGAACACAGAAGTCCAAAAATAGATGCTTAGGCAACTTTAATGGCTTACAGGTCAAGTCACCTCACCAGCAAACCAGGTTTCGCCTTAGCGTCATCAGTGCATGTGTTGGGGAGTGCCCTCCCCCTCCTTTTATACATTTTCATTTAAAGCAACATGAACACCACATAGAAGAAAAAAATTGAACAACGTTATTTACATTGATTTGATAAATATCAAATAATAGTACTCTACCATTATTATTATAACAAACCAATTTCCTTATGTACATCCAAATATAGTTATCATAAATTTTAACATGCTAAGCATCTATTTCTGGACTTCTGTATTCTTTTTTCAGTTGGACTTTGTATTTGTTGTGCTGGTTTCATTTGCGTAGTGTAATTTGCCAGTAAACCAGGCACTACATCACCGAGCACCAATTTTGGTGTTTTTGATATAGATATATATATATATATATATATATATATATATATATTTTTTTATATACATATATATATATATATATATATATATATATATATATATGAATCTGTGACAGACATTCAGAGTATCAAAGCTTAGAATGTGTGCCATAACACCATAGCACTATAACAGCTCAAATCACAAAGATTTGAATACATTTTATATCGAATCACAATGATTTGAAAAAAAAAAATCTTCTTTTTTGCAAGTATGAAATGCATATTTAAGCTTTTAATGTTTTTTAGGTTTTTAATATTAGTAGGCAAGTGATTCCAGGTGGCATGTCTGTGTACACAGCTTATATGTAAATTATGAACATATGTAATGTTTGGTTCACATGGTGCCTAGTCCATGTTGGACCATAAAAAAACATATTTTACTAAAACTAGTATTAAGAAAAGCATGTATCATCAGACTAGTTTTGTTGATTTACTGGTTAAATTCATCTAGTTTTCTGACAACACCTAGACTGGTGAAACAGTCACAAGTACAGGAGACAGTCTTTAATAAGACCTGATGTAGTTTGAATGACAATGGGTAGGTGACAGCTGAGAGTTAAAGCAAAAGAAAGGAAAGTTGCAAAAAATGCAAAGGTTGGAGGATGCAAAGAAAACACACTTTTATGGACGACCTCTTAAAGGAGGAGCTGTGTGAGGTATTACTTGGAAATTGTCCACTTTTATTAAGCATCTGTTGGGTTGTTTGTTTCTGATAACTTGTCGCAGTTAAACTATTTTTTCCAGAGGCTCCTTTAGCTGTTTAAAACTTTCATTTAACAGCTCACTGCTGCTTTTCAGCTGTAAGAAACATTTCTGCAGTTTGTTTCCCACCCTCCCTGTTGGTATAGTGTTTTTATAGTTGGTGGCTTTGCAGTTGCCTGCCCCTAGTGTAAATTTGATCTGGGACCCTCCTCCCAATCTAGTGTCATTACCTCATTCTACCCAGTACAGGGAGAACATTTGAGAAGGCCAATCAGCTTAGTTTCTGCTACTCTTTTCTCTCTTTACTTTCTCTCTTTCCACTTTAAAAAAAATGTATCTGCTTTACTGTATTTGTGTTTCTTCCTACTTTATTTTGCTTTTGCATCATCTTAAAAGTACTCAATTTATTTATTACTGCTTGGTGTAACTCATTCTAAGCCTTTTAGTTTAAGCACTTGGGCTTCAGACCAGTTGTTTTACATTAAGAAGGTTTGTGGCCTGCACTGTGGTGGTAGAACAGGTAGCTTACATCCTTCTAAGTTGGGAACTGCTGATTGAGGGCTCAGTGTCTGTTATTCTAAAAGTGTATTAATTCTGGTTTAAGCACTTGGGCTTCAGGCCAGTTATTTTACATTAAGAGGGTTCATGGTCTGCACTCTTGTGGGAGGAGAGGCTGGACTCTGCCCTTCTGAGCTGGGAATTTCTGGTTAAAGGCTTATAGTGCCTGCATATTTGAACTTCTTCTTACTGAAATTGGTACACCTTGTTTGCTGTAACATAGACTAGATCCGGGCCTGCTGAATCTAGCTTTGTTTGTATAACTTGAGCACTAATCCAGGCATTCTTTAAAGTATTCAATTGTATTTATTACTGCTTGGTAGTAACTTGATTAAAGTGTAGCTATCATTCTAAGTCTTTTGGATTAAGCACTTGGGCTTCAGACCAGCTGTTTTACATTAGGAAGGTTTGTGGCCTGCACTGTGGTGGCAGGACAGGTAGCTTACATCCTTCTAAGTTGGGAACTGCTGATTGAGGGCTCAATATCTGTTATTCTAAAAGTGTATTAGTTCTGATTTAAGTACTTGGGCTTCAGGCCAGTTATTTTACATTAAGAGGGTTCGTGGTCTGCACTCTTGTGGGAGGAGAGGCTGGACTCTGCCCTTCTGAGCTGGGAATTTCTGGTTAAAGGCTTATAGTGCCGGCATATTTGAACTGCTTCTTACTGTAATTGGTACATGTTGTTTGCTGTAGCATAGACTAGATCCAGGTCTGCTGAATCTAGCTTTGTTTGTATGCTTGTTGTTTGTTTGCTTGTTATTTCCCTGAAAAGCTAATTCCACCTAAAACGTGTCTTTTCAGCACTTCTGTGGCTCCCTAGTGATATCTGCATTGCTTACTGTACTTATTTCCTTGATTCACTTGAAATAAAGTTACTGTTTGTCATTTTTGCATTTAAGTTACCTGTAACACATTGCATTTAAGTTACCTGGCACTTGCTCACTAAAGCAATTATATAAGTCAGCACTAAAAAAATTAAAAGCACTACACCCTCACAAACTCCCCTTGAGTACCTTGTTCCCCATTGGCCCTTTTTTTCAATTATAAAGGAATTCCCAATACTAAGCATGTCCAAAGGTCAGTTGTCAATCTCCTCTCCGGTCCAGCTGGTGAATCTGGGAATCTTGAAGCAATGTTACAACTGCCTCATGTACAAAGACAACCCTCTCCTCCTCCCAACAAATTCCAACACATCTGAGAGATGCAACCATATAGCCAAACTGGAGGCTAAGCTCTCTCAACTCAGTACTGGCATAACCAGTCAGGAGAAGGAAACCACACTCACTACAATTCCAGTCTCACATAGACCTACCATGACAGCAAACCAAACACATAAACACACAAAAACATACTCGGAGGCTCTAAATAAAAATCTGCCTAAGCAGCAGAGACCTCCAAAGCAGACACTCAAGCAACCGCTACCCCAAAACAAAACACATGCAACACATAGCTCACAAAGCCAGTGTGCCGAACAGTCACAGCCCTTAAGGCTAAACAACACACCTGATACACTTGTAATAGGTGACTCTATTGTCAGGCACACTGACATCCCGCTCACCAGGTTGAACAAGGAGAAGGTCATGGTGAGCTGCCTGTTGGGCGCTAGGATCTGCCACATAACACAAGCACTCAGGTCACTCCAAGGCAAGTACAAATATGACTCAGTCATTGTTCATGCTGGTGTGAATGACCTGAGACGTACCTCCCTGGACTACATGAAAAGAGACATAGAGGAGCTCTCTGAGCATGTAGCCCAGGCCGGTATGACTCTGACCTTGAGTAGCATCTTACCCTCACCAAGAATGATGCCACAATATGAAGACAAGATGATCAATTTCAACAACTAGCTTAAGTATTGGTGTCATTCAAAGGGGATCCAATGCCTGTCAGCCTGGGATGACATGCTCGACAAGCCACGATGCTTCGCTAGGGACGGCTTGCACCTGTCACCCCTGGGCTTTTGGATATTGGCAAAGGCTCTTGCTACCCCCATAGTGCCTTTTTTAGGCAAGGCTCAAAAGACAAACCCACCTCCATAGGTATCACAAGGGATAAGAAACTAAGAGTAATGCTACTCAACGCCAGAAGTCTAAACCTCAAGATGCATGCACTCAAAACTCTCCTTAGCATGGAGAACATCAATATCTGTGCAGTAACAGAAACCTGGTTCAAGGCTCCCGAGAGCACCCCAGCACTACCAGGTTATACTTCATACCATGCTTTTCGGCCCCAAAACTTGGACCGAACCACAAAAGGAGGGGGGGTATCAATATTCATCAAAGATACCCACACATCCAGGTTGGTGGCACAGCACGAAGCCTCAGAGACTATCCATGTGCAACTGACAGTGGGTAAAACTGCCTTCCAGTTTATAGCCTGCTACAGACCACCCTCCCAAACCCAGGAACCCCACTCGTACTTCCTGAGAACACTGGAAAATATGAAGGTCTCTCCAAACACCATTATATTGGGCGACTTCAACTACCCAAACATAGACTGGGAGCATTACTCTAGCTCCAATACCCTAGCCCAAAGGTTCCTAAAATTTATAAACTCAGATGCTATGGAATAACCTGTTACCACTCCCACAAGAGGGGAAAACATACTGGACCTGATCATCACCAACATGGGGACTCTATGCTCCAGACCAGAAGTGTATCCCTCACTGGTAAGATCAGACCATAAACTAATCTCACTGGATATTTACATCCCGACCCCACCCCCTTCCCAGAAAACCACAGTGAAAAACTTCTCTAAAGCAAATTTCACACTCCTCAAAACCGAGGTGGAATCCTTAAAAGCCCCCGGGTCTGTGGAAAATACGGCCCAGACTGCAGAATCCTTTATAAACGCATTCTATGAACACCTTCAGGAATGCATGGATCATGCAATCCCAAATAAAACCAAGACCCAATCCTCCAAAGGCAGACGTCCTGTCTGGTGGACCCCAGCCAGAAACAAACTATACAATAGAAGGAGGAAGCTACTACATGATAGAGAAAAATCCCAAAAAGGGAAGGCATCTCTTATCAGTATTAGCAAAAAACTACGGGCACTCATAAAATCGTCTAAGGCCAACTTCGAGAGAAAAATTGCACAGGACACTAAGGATAATCACAAGGCTTTCTTTAGTTATGTTAGGAACCTGGGTGGGAATTCCCAGATATGCTCAGAATTAGTCCAAAATGACAAAAAATACACCGAACCCACAGACATTGCCAACATCCTAGCTGACAGGTTCAGCGCAAACTTCTCCCCCCCTCCACACCAAAAGGGCAAATATCTATCCCAGCAGAGTGCTGCCCCCCTGACATCTCAGATGCTCAGGTAAGAGCAGCCCTCTCCAAAGCAAAAAACACAGCATCAATGGAACCAGACGGTGTCCCGGGCTGCATCCTACATGAACTCCAAAAAGAGCTAAACCCAAACATAAAACTACTGTTCAATCTCAGCCTTACTACAGGATATGTACCCAAAGAGTGGCGTACAGCAACAGTGGTCCCTCTCCACAAAGGTGGTGCCGCAACGGATCCTGGAAACTTTCGCCCCATAAGCCTGACTAGCTTGGTCTGCAAAACTATGGAAAGGATCATCATGGACCTCATAAATAAAGATATTGGGGACCTACAGACACTGGATCCGACCCAGTTCAGCTTTGTTAAGGGCAGATCCTGCCTCTTAAACCTGGTCGATTTCTTTGAAACCATCACCAAGGCCATTGACGAGGGGAAGGTGGTCCACACAGCCTACCTGGACCTCACAAAAGCCTTCGATACAATACCCCACTCGGACATTATAGATTAGCTCACCAGCTTAAATATAAACCCCTATGTCACTAGATGGGTTGCAAACTGGCTCAAGGACAGAACCCACATGGTTAGAATTGCTGGAGCCATGTCAGACTCCAAACCAGTTACAAGTGGCGTCCCACAAGGCTCAGTCATGGGACCTCTCTTGCTCGGTATATATTTCTCGGAGGTACAGGCCAACATGGAAGGACTTTGGCTGACCAAGTTCGCAGATGACTGCAAACTGGGTGCCATAATCGACTCTCCAGCTGACACAAGCATCCTCCAAAAGGGCCTCATAGAAACAGACAACTGGTGCCAGAGCCATGGCCTCAAGCTAAATGCCAAAAAGTGTATAGTCATCCCCTTTGGCAAAAACAAAGTGCCCACAAATTACCACATAGGTGGTAATCCATTAAGTACAGAAGAAGTAATTAGGGACCTGGGGACCCAATTCTCATTTGACAACCACGTGGCCAAAGTGGTTAGAAAAACATTTTATATAGCTCACCTAATCATGAAGGGATTCACATCTAGATCAGGGGAGGTCTTTGTGCCTCTTTACTCATCCCTCATCAGGCCCATAATTGAGTACAATGCCCCTTTTGGGATGTACCTTACCAGACACCTGCAGCAACTGGAAAGACCACAAAAGTACCTCACCAAGAGGATCAAAGGGCTCAAACAGATACCATATGCTGCCCGGTTAAAGAAACTCCAGCTCTACTCAGTGGCATACCGCCTGCTCAGAGGTGATCTGTGCCTGACGTATAAAGCAATGTCCAACCCGGAATTAATGGACATGCTGCACCTCAGAAAATCCAAATCCCATCGAGCCACGTGCTCGAGAGACTTGAACCTCAGCACTGAAATAAATAGGACATGCTGGAGGGACAGATTCATAACCCAAAGGCTCCCTTCACTATGGAATAAAATCCCACTCCAGGTTAGGCAGTCCCTCATTGACTCTCTTCAAGAGGAATCTTGATTAGTGGATGGGAGATCGTAGGTTTACCCTGGGTATCACTTCCGTGTCACTGTTAGACAGAGGCACAGTATACTAACCTCGAAAAAGGGCATAGCAAAATTAATTTAAAATGGGTGGCGAAAGCCAAACACACTCTGGCTAGGCTTATAAATGCCCTAGGGCAGATAGCCTAGCATGAACCTATGAACCTATGAACCTATGAATAAAAGGATCTGAGGAAGTGAAGGACTGAATCATACAAAGCATTCTGACAGAACAGTGATGAAGACCACTAGAATGCTGGGATGCAAGTCTGGAGAATGGTTTTAAGAAATGCTAAGGTTACCTTAACAATACACAGGGGTTAATATGACAAGATGTGGACTGCTGTGTCTTTTTCCAAGCCATTCAAGACAACAAAAAAGCATGTAAAGGAAAGTTAATGAAATTATAAAAACAGCTGGAGAAATTTGAAAAAAAAGGTTTCTCCAGACTATTACCTGCCACCTGGAATCATTTCCCCTAAAAACTTGGGGAGGTGACAAATTACTTTGATTTCAGAAATGAAGCTCAAAAAATCACGTCAAACAATCTTAGATTTGCATCAACTTTGATAATGGTTGGATGTTTTCTTCCCCCTTCAAATTCCTTTCATCAATACCTCTAAGCAAAAATAAAAAGCAGTAAATGCATCAAGCATATCTGTTGTAAATGTGTACAGAATTAAGTAAAGTTGTTTTTTTTTTATCTTCCTTTTGTTTTACTTGAGACCTCTGACACTAAGGAACATGTACTTAACTTGTCTCCAAAGAAACCACTAACAAAAATGTTTTAAACTCATTTAAAGAAGGGTCTCTATCATATAATCAAATACACTATTAGTCGAATGCTTATTAGTTGAACACTAATAGGTGAAAACTCTAAATGTCAAACAATTGTTTCAGTGAAACCTTTCCCTGGGTTAAAAACCAGTTGGCCAACCCAGTGAACTACACAAAAACATCATTAAATAAAACCTATTCTACTAAGGCGCTATGCCCCCCACACCACCCAACTAAATATACCAACTCCGAGATCGCACTACAGTATGGAAAAGGGCAAATCCCAGATGATGGCTGACTGGTTGTTTTCCCAGCAAAACGTTTTGCTGAAACTTTTGTTTGACATTTAGACTTTTCGCTTATTAGTGTTCGACTAATAAGAGTTCAACTAATACTGTTTTCGATTATATGATATAGACCATTTATAGGAAGACTCTCATAACTCGTAAGTTTGACCTGTAAACAGCACAAGTTTGGTTAACTTGCTGCTTTATCCATGGCTGAAAATGGTCAAAGGACCAGCCCATCTACCTGAATAACAACCAACCAAAGGAACAAATAAATAGATACTTACAAATGGAGGGGCTGATATATGAACAGTTATTCAGATAGCATAGTATGCATACAATCGAAGAGATAAGAAAGCAAAAAGAATATAGGGAGGTATGATATTTATGGGCCTCACTGCCAGAGTATAAGTGGAAGGAATAGAAATGAAGACAAAGAACAGATGATTCAATACAGACTTAAGAAAATGTTAATTCATTCAGAAGGCTTTAGGGCCTCGAACACATTACTAGAGACAATGATAGAGCATCGGATATTTTTATGGCTGCTGACAGCACATGAAAAACTGGACCATGGATGGTAGCTGCATTTGGGATAGCTGAAACACTGAACAGAAATCCCCTTAAACGTTAAGTTTTCTGTATATATAATTCCATGTATGCATGCATGTTATGCAACTGCAAGTCTCAGAATAATCAAAAAATGACACAAATACATAAAAAAAAAAATATTTTGCAAATTACATCTTTCTGCGTGTTTCAGCTTCTCAAAGTTCTATGCAGATATTTTTCTAACCTTAAGGGCCTTAACTGATATTCCTATAAATCAAAACACTTTCATACTGGGTGGTTGCAATTATCCACAAATAAATTGGCAGACTTTTAATAAAGATAGTAAGTATGCCCTATACTTCCTTGACTTTGTAAATTCTAACTACCTTGAATAGCTAGTTAACACTCAAACCCCAATATTCTTGATCATATCCTCACCATTATAGACCCTTCTTGCCAATCCCCATATGTTACCCGCCCTCATTAAATCAGTCAATAAATCAGAGATCTTCGCTTTTAAAACTGATACTTTGTAAACAAATATTTCAGTGTTCAGGTACTAAAGCAAACCTTCTGCAACTTCTCAGTCCCCTAAAGAAATTCTACTGCTATCCTCCTTCAAAAGACCCAGACTGGGACTTTGTAATCCCACCTAAATATCTTTTCTGATAAGGCAGTCCATTCCCTCAGCAAATATTTTGGGAAATTTAAAAATAAACCCCTACTGCTGATCGCCTATAGGAATATACTATAAAACAAGAGGAAGAAAATTCATAATGCTATAGTAGAGCCGTTTTGCCACCTTTATGAGGTCATTTAAATGTCCTAGCAAAGAGCTTAAGAGCACCATTAGAAAACTTAAAATTAATTTATGAACTAAAAATTGTCAATGAAATGGGAAAAAATATAAATCCTTATTAATCTTTGTCCTTTAGTGTAGCAGATTAAGGCTGTCAGCTATTAACAAGCTACTTCCTATTGGAAAAGGTGCAGGATTTGATTCCTTCCACCTCCAGCTGTATACTGAGAAAAGAACAAATCAAGTGAAAGAACACAAAACCATATAGGTTGGGAACCATCCTTTAATTACTAAGTTGAGTAATTTCATCCAAGTAAAAACGACTTCCTCAGAACAAATGAAACAGCTCATTAACACAATTGATATGAAATTAGTCAAGTCACATGGCAAACTCTCTACCCAATCACACACAAAATAGTCAGACCACCCTAAAATATACCACATCAAGCATCAGATAAACAGAAGAAAAGAAAACTGAAAAATTAAGTATTAAATAGAAACATTTTATATAGAACACTACATTCAAGACTTAAAAATAAAATTAACAATATTATTTAAAAACGGGTCTAGGACATTTCACTGAAAGCACATTTTACTGAAAGTCAAATTAATGTGCACTTTTCACTGAAAGCTCAATTACTGAAAACTCAATTCAGTGAAACACATTTCACTGAAAGTTATATATGGCCTTTTCCCCACTGTAGTGCGACCCTGGAGTTAGTATATATAGTAAGGGGGTGTGTAGGAGGCACCGCCCCCCCCCACATTGGGGGTGTGGAGGGTGTAGCCCCCCACAATTTTAAATATTTTAACTATATACATGGATACTTGCAATTCCAATATATAACTCTTTTCCGAACATAACATATACTTAAAATATGTGGGGGGCTTCTGTAGAAGAACCAGCATATTCGGTACTGAGACAGAAAAGCAAAGTTTTCCTCTCAATAAGCCATAATAATGTTGGCAAAGGAGAGGGCACATGATGCAACTATGTCTACCCCTGAAACACATCTAAAAAGTTGACCATCAAATATAATAAAGTTGTTTTTCTAGAACTACGTTCATTAAGGTGGTCAATGTTTTAACTTTAGTGTGGTCGAGGTTCAAATTAGTGCATAAATATTCATAGAACCTTTCAAGCCCTACTTCATGTGAAAAAAAAAAAACTTTTGACTTTGTATAGTTGTTTAATGTAGAGTAATTTGGTTAAAGTTGGTGGTATTTATATGAGAGAGGGGCTGTGGACCTGGGTTTGGCTGAATATTGCCTGCTTTAAGATTTAGTAAGGTAATATAGATAAGTACAGTTGTATGAACATTCTATATTTAGATAGGTATAGTTGTATGAACATTCTATACTTGGATAAGTATAGTTGTATGAACATTCTATACTTACATAAGTATAGTTGTATGGACATTCTATACTTAGATAAGTATAGTTGTATGAACATTCTATACTTGGATAAGTATAGCTGTATGGACATTCTATACTTACATAAGTATAGTTGTATGGACATTCTATACTTAGATAAGTATAGTTGTATGAACATGCTATACTTACATAAGTATAGTTGTATGGACATTCTATACTTAGATAATAAGAAGTTATGTACCTACCATAACGTTCCATGTTAGTTGTCTTCTCTCGCCTTCTTTCTTGCTTGATGGGTTCGGAACCGATCCTCGGCTCCGACTCGGCACTTGCTTTAGCTCGAGAACTCCTTTTACCAGCTCGAGGCAGCCCCATATCCCATGATGCAAGGCAGTAAGTACCCAGATCTCGTTTGTTGACAAAGGGCAATAACACCAAGCATAAAACTACTTCCCAAAGGAAGAAGAAACTTACAGATGGAAAAAGGACCAGGTCTGAATGGTCTTTAGCATAATAGTTTCTTATACAAGGTCTGTCCAGGCCAGGGGGAAGGAGGGAGGGTCAAGAAAGAAGGCGAGAGAAGACAACTAACATGGAACGTTATGGTAGGTACATAACTTCTTAATGTTAAGTTGTCAATCTCGCCTTCATTCTTGCTTGATGGGACCGTGCCCCTAGCACCTCTATCCTGGGTGGCTCAATGGAACAAACTCTTGAGGACTGTAGAGCCAAAACTGGCTCTGTCCCTGGAGGCCAAGTCCAATTTGTAATGGGAAACAAAAGTGTGAGGAGTGGCCCAAGTGGCCGCTGCACAAATAGTGTCCAAAGGTAGTCTAGCTTGAAAAGCTGTAGAAGTAGCTAAACTCCTAGTTGAATGTGCTTTAGGTTTTGAGCACAGCTGTTTTCCCCTGATCGTATAAATTTCAGTGATGACCGAAGAAAACCATCTGGACAAAGTCACTTTAGAAACAGGAAGGCCTTTTTTATTATCCGCATAGGAAACAAAAAGTTGATCAGATTTTCTAAATTTTTTTGTTCTATCCAAATAATATCTAAGCTGACGGTGGACGTCAAGACAATGTAGTTTTTGTTCAGCTCTATCTGAATAATTAGGAAAAAATACAGGGAGATCAATGGATTGATTCAGATTGTTCTTTGAAGCGACCTTAGGTAAAAAGGATGGATTGGTTCTCAAAGATACTCTATCTTTGTGAAAAATCAAATAGGGGGGTCGAACCGAAAGAGCATGAAGTTCAGACACCCTCCTGGCAGATGTAATAGCCACTAGGAATAAGGTTTTCCAAGAAAGATATTTCAGGGAACAAGAAACAGCTGGCTCGAAGGGGGGAAGAATCAAGGATGTCAGCACTAAATTTAGATCCCACTGAGGAGGAGGATTCCTGATTGGAGGCTTTAGTAGGAAAATTCCTTTCAAGAAGGCCCTGCAGAGCCTATGGGACATAATATTATGATCTGCTATCCCGACATGAAAATTAGAAATAGCAGCCAATTGAACTCTGACTGTGGAAGAAGAGGAGCCTGCATGAAAAATCTCTGCTAAGAAGTCCAGAACTGCCTGAACAGGGGCAGTAAAAGGATCAATATTTTGGGCCTTAGCCCAATAAGAGAAACGTTTCCATTTGCTTGTGTAAATCCTCCTGGTAGAGGATTTAAGTGAAGCTACTATGATATCTCTAACTGGGTTAGAGATCAAAGGAAGCCTGGCTAAGGAAGGAAGTGGAGCAACCATGCTGTGAGGTTGAGAGAAGGGATAGACCGGTGCAGCTGACCCGATTGGTGAATCAGAAGATCTGGCACTGGGTCCAGATGCCACGGCTGCACCAAAAGGTGATGATGGAGGAACGGGAACCAAACTTGTCGAGGCCAGTAAGGGGCAATGAGAATCAATTTGGCTCTCAAAACGGTAGCTTTCTGGATCACCTGAGGGATCAGAGGAAATGGAGGGAATGCATAAAGAAGTCCCTGGGGCCAATCCTGGGTCAGAGCGTCTCTGCCGGGATGGCCTGATAGAGGGAAGAGGCTGAAGAAGTCTGGACATTTGCTGTTTTGGGGAGTAGCAGAAAGATCGCAACATGGACGACCCCATTCCAGAAAAATCTCTTCCGCTATAGATTGCTTGAGAGACCACTCGTGAGGCATGAGGATAGCTCTGCTCAATCTGTCCGCTATAATGTTGGTTTTCCCAGGGATATGCGTTGCTACCAGAAACCGATGAGAGGAGATCGCCCATTGCCAAAGTCTGAGCGCTTCTCGACACAAGGGGTAGGACTTGGTTCCGCCCTGTTTGTTGATATACCAAACTACAGACATGTTGTCTGTGTGGACTGCAATTGTCCCTACGGGAAGAAAGTCGTTGAGGGCTTGCAACGTTAAAAGCACTGCTCTCATCTCCAGGACATTTATGTGCAGATGGTACTCGAACGGTTGCCACGTCCCATGAACCATCCTGCCCTGATAATGACCCCCCCACCCGATCAGGGAGGCATCCGTGGTGACAGTGGCTATCGGGGACGGAGGTACAAAGCACCTGCCTTGGTGAACCTGAGACGATGTGATCTACCAAGCAAGATGTTCTTTGCATGTTTGTGTCACCAGAATCTGGTGACGCATTGGGAGTTGCTGGTATGACCACTGTGTGAACAGCATCCACTGAAGGAGGCGCATGTAGAACCGAGCCAGGGGAAGAAGAGTAATGGCCGCAGCCATGAGACCTAATACCTTTAGAACCATTCTGGCCTGTACTTTCTTGCTGGCCAGAATGATCCTGACATGAGTCTGAATGTCTGAAACTCTTTGTTCTGTAAGGGTAGCTGACATCCGAACAGTATCTAAGTTTGCGCCTATGAAGGTAATAGACTGGCAGGGCGATAAGGATGACTTTTCAAGTTGATTGAGATGCCTAAATGAGAACACAGGTCTATTGTGTAATCCCTGGCTTGTATAAGCTGATGCCTGGTGGTGGCTGACAGGAGCCAGTCGTCGAGATACGGAAACACCTGGAATCCCTGACGTCTCAGGTGAGCCGTTACCACTGCCATACATTTGGTGAACACTCTGGGGGCTGTAGTGAGACCAAAGGGCAGGGCTCTGAACTGGAAGTGACTGGACCCCAGCCGAAAGCGGAGAAATCTTCTGGAGCGTCTGTGAATTTTGATGTGATAGTACGCGTCCTGAAGATCTATTGAGCACATCCAGTTGTCCTTCTGTAAGAAGGGCAGAATTGACTGAAGAGTGACCATTCGAATCTTGTCTTCCTGACAGACTTGTTGAGTCTGCTGAGATCCAATATTGGTCTCCAGTCTCCGTCTTTACGGGGACCAAAAAGAACCTAGAGTAGATTCCGGGCTCTGAATGGTCTATTGTAACTGGCTGAATGGCTCTTTTTTGCAGTAGTTTTGCGATTTCTAACTCTGCAATGTCCCTTAGACCGGGTGGTACATCTGGAAGGGAACTTGAGTGGAAGGGACTTTCCTCGAAAGGAATTATGTAACCCTTGGATATGATCGACTGTACCCATCTGTCTTGAGTGAGGGAATGCCAGGCTTCTGGGTACAGTGATAATCTCCCCCCGACTGCCTCCAAGGAGGGACAGCCGGGCAACACCTCAGGGATGCTGAAAGGGCTTATCAGAGAGAGGCTCCCTGTTTCCCTGGTTCTTGGACCCCCTCTGCCTCTAGAGCGGCGTCTGTTGTTGTTACCCCTCTGCCTCTAGGGGTAAACTGACCACGTGAATCCGGCGTGACTCCTTGGGATTTCTGAACCACATTTTCCCACCCTTCTGTCCTTTGGGATAAGGCCTAGAAGGGGTGGAAAACGGACTCCAACAGCAGAAAGAGTCTTGCCGTCCTGCTCACACCTGGTCAAGGTTTCCTTCACCTGAGGGCCAAACAAAGCTGACCCATCAAAGGGAGAATTTGTGAAGGACGCCTTAAAGGGATCCGCAAAATCACATAGCCGCATCCAGGCTTGGCGTCTAAGAGCCACACCTGTGCCTGCGGCTCTACTCGCTCCATCCGCAGCATAAGATATTAGCCGCATGGAGGAGTTAGCAATGGAATTGAGGGTTCCTAGCTGCGAAGCAATCTTTTCTTGGGCCCCTGCAGCTGTAGGATCCTGAACTACTTCTCCCAGCTCCTTGAGGATATCTCTTTGGAGTCTGGTGAAGTGACATAGGTAATTCAGCGAACGCATAGCAAAGGTCGCTGAGGAAAACATCCGCTTACCGTACCTATCCATGGTCCTAGAGTCCTTATTAGGAGGATGGATGGGCACGGAAGGATCTGCAAGTTCCTTTTTGGTGGCCGCAGCCACCACCATGGCATCAGCGGGGACACCCTTGGTAAGGAATTGTTTGTCACTAGGGGCAGTGATAAATTTAGAAGGCCTCCTAGGGACTGGCTCTACAGAGTCAGGAGCTGCCCACGCATTTCGTGCAATAACCTGCATCAGGGGGTCGAAAGGCGGAGACACCCAGGAGGTGGAGGGCTGAGATCCAAACGCCTCTAGGTATACTGACTCATCCTCAGAGGGATTGTTGGTGGGCCAGTTTCCCCTCTGTTTCAGAAGTTCTAGGATGTCTGAGAAGGAGACATCCTCAGAGGGGGATCTAGGGGATCCCTCTGACTCATCAAAGTCAGTATCCGAAGTGACAGACTCGGGAGTCTACATGCTTCCTCTTACAAGTCCTCTTCCTAGGAGGATCTCCCGAAACATCAGGGGAATCCTCGGAAGAGTGGGAAATTCCCAATGGGGAAACCTGAGGCGGAGGATCTCTGGGTCCTGTAGCAAGAGAAGTGGCAGAGATGTCAACAGGTACTATAGAGGGAGGAGCTACGGGAACAGACTGCTGACTGATACCAGTGGCCAGTACACTCTTCATCACCTCAAATGCTCCCCTCCCAGGCAGGTCCGAGAGAACCCGCTCCGAAGAGGTAGGAACTCCAGGGGCCACCGAAAGGGAAGTCTCCGAGGCAGATGTCGGAGCCGAGCTCACCAAGGCCGAGGCTCCAAGGGGAAGAGCGGGCTCGGACAAGGGTCCGATGCCACTCACCCCCTCGGAGGAGACCATGGAAGCCCGACCACCGAATCCCTCTAAGGAAGAGGAGATAAGAGTAGAGGCTGAAGGAACAGAAGGGGGTATCCGTCCTCCAGCCGTAGCAGTAACCATGCCTGAAGACTCCAACTCCAAACTCTGGGGTAGAGTTGAAGGAGGAACTGTAACGGGGTGTGGACCAACAGTCATCTGCTGAGACGGACTGTGTAACATTTGGGCCAGTACCTGTGACTTGAGTAATCTACTGACCACTCTCTCTAGGTCATGATCTGACAACCTGGATGACCTTGAAGATCGGCTCCGATGGCTCCGTTCCGATAGAAGAGGCAAAGCCGGAGCCGAAAGTATCGGCTCCAAGGAAGGAGACCTCGACCTCTTCCTGGAATGAGCCATCGGAGCCGATACTACAGATCCTGTCGGCGCCGACTTCTCGGAGCCAACAGAACGTCTCGATGTATCGGCTCCAGCCGGAGCCGATACAGCCACCAAAGTAACGGTGTCGGAGCCGATCGGAGCCGACACCAATGCCTGTGCCACATGGGTGTCGGAGCCGATCGGAGCTGACATCGAAGTGGTCAAAATAGGTTCGGCACCGATAGCCATCGGTGCCGAGTGCTTTGTAAAGCCAGAATCGGCTCCAGCCGGAGCCGATCTCGACTCAGTACGAGTCGGAGCCGAGGCCGCAGGCTTAGGAACAGAAGCCTGGGCCTTGGAAACTCTTGCTGGTTTTGATGGAGCCGACTTAGCCGGAGAGCCCTCCGGCTTAAGAAGGCCCCTAAGAACCAGTTTGTTATGTCTCTCCTGCAGGACTCTCTGGCTGAAGGAGTGACAAATAGCACAGGAGTCCTGCAGGTGAAGAGGGCCCAGACAATACAGGCAAGAAGTGTGACCGTCTGTCAGAGACATCTTCTGACAGCACGAGTCACACTTCTTAAAACCTGAGACCCTCTCCTTTGACATGGTGCCGAAAAACACACTCACACACACCAGTCAAATTAACTTAAATAAAATACCAAAAAGGTATTGTATAAAACCAATACACACACACCCTAACAGGGGGGGGGATAGGATAGGGTTTTAAGATAGACTAACTAAAAATTAACGGAGACAGGAAATTTCTGTCAGAAAAGGTATAAACTAGAGTTAAAACTATAAATATAAAGTTTTTTTTTTTTTGACTAAAGGGGCTTAAAATCACAAAAGTGAACAACTTACCAGGAGCTGGCAAAAAGAAGACCTCCCAAGCGAAGCGGCAAACGAGATCTGGGTACTTACTGCCTTGCATCATGGGATATGGGGCTGCCTCGAGCTGGTAAAAGGAGTTCTCGAGCTAAAGCAAGTGCCGAGTCGGAGCCGAGGATCAGCTCCGAACCCATCAAGCAAGAATGAAGGCGAGATTGACAACTTAACATGTATAGTTTTGTATATATATATATATATATATATATATATATATATATATATATATATATATATATATATATATATACTACATAACATTCTATACTTAGATAAGTATAGTTGTATAGACATTCTATACTTAGATAAGTATAGTTGTATGAACATTCTATACTTAGATAAGTATAGTTGTATGAACATTCTATACTTAGATAAGTATAGTTGTATGAACATTCTTTACTGTTGAATCTGCTGCATGTTTAGCCAGCAGTTTTGCTATCATAGGAATGATTTTTTTTTATTTAGGTGGGGAATATGAGAAAGAGGTTGTCTCCACTAAATGCAAATTTTGCAGGGTCACTAAAAAGATTTAAGTTAACATACTGACTATGTTCAGCCTTTTTATGTGTCTCTTTTGAGATACAGTTGCAACATGTACACCTCAGCTAGAAAATGTGTCTTTCAACTATTTTTTTTATATATACGTTTTGGCCAGAGTAGAGCACTGATCTCCTTTGACCTTTTTCAGAAAAAGTCCAGGAGCACTGTCTGGTTATGTGACTTGCTCAAAGTCAGGCAATGGATTCTGAGGAATCAAACCCTGGAACACTGGACCACAAGAACCAGCTTGTTAACTGTACCTTAATCCTCTGCACTAAATGCTAGCCACTTCTAAGTCTGAACTAATGCAGTAAACAACACAAAACATTATATTAAGGAAGTATGGACACAAGCCGGTGGCAGGATTAAACATTCAGAGAAAAATATTACTGGACAGCAGAATGATACTGTCTCATAAAGTCTCCTCTCTGGCCCTTAATGTGGGTCAGAGCTAATGTGGATTGGCTGACTCAAGTCTGATTGACCCAATGGATGAGGAAAAGCCATGGGAGCAGCCGATGGCAAGCTGTGCACAGAAAAAAGTGCAGCAAAAAAGTGCTCTCACTCTAAGTTGATGGATATTGCTAGAGTATATGTTCTCCTTACAATAACAGAGTTTGTGTCTATATAACATTACAGGGATTCATAAGAAACACAAAGGCACACGTAACTGGTAAACCACTTGCTTAGGTGTACTAAAGATAAAAATGCAGAACCACAAATGACAAACAAAAAGGTGTATAATAAACCATAAATAAAACAGGTGTTCAATCACTTTCATCTCTTCTAAAATGGGACATCATCAGAACCATTTGAAGCAAATAAAGAAGAGTGCTTCATACAAAGCATTTAAAACCATGTGACCCACCACTCAATTAATTTCATGCCATCTCTTTAATATCTCTGCCTCGTTCCCCTCGTTCCTCAAGTTTGTAAAAGACTTAGTGGCCCTTTGAGTTGTCATTGCTGGCAAACCTACTTCATCTCCTAGAAGGAGTTTGTACTTTCTACCCCACTGTTCCAAAACTCCCTCCCCTATTCTAAAAAAGAAAATCTTGGGGGTAGTCTCTATCCTGAAACATTTGTATAAGTTTACCAAGTTTTAATTTAAAGGCCAAAACATCTGAACTCATCCTAGCTGCATGTGCAAGTTGGCCCTTAAAAATATGTTTCTTAGTATGTCTTGTATGGCAGCTGTTAAATTCCAAATAATTGTTTGAAAATGTTGGTTTTCTAAACACTCTCGCACTAAAGCACCAATTGATAACATCCTTTGAAAAAGTAACATCCAGGTAGTTGATAGAATCATAGGAATGTGTAAGGGCAAATACCACTGATAAATGTAACGAAGTCTCCTTTACTTGTCCCCTATCTTTACACAGTATAAAAATATCATCGAGGTATCGCAAATAAAGGGTCCAATGTTCTTTAAAACTTGAGTTAAAAATACGTCTGTTTTCCCATGCCCAAACAACAATGTTGGTGTAAATAGGGGCAAAGCTTGCGCCTATAGCCACACCCTTCACCTATCTAAAATCTTCTTCAGATGTAATATAATTGTACAAAATGACTTCTATAACTTATATTACAAAGTTAACTAATGTACTGCTCAAGATTGTAAGGTGAAATACGGCTCTGTGAAACAGTTCTAAGCCCTCTCTATGTGGAATTGATATAAACAAGTCCACCAAATCTATGGTGCAAAAACTGCAGGTGGGGCTATAAAATTCTTGTTTGATTGTGGTTAAAAAATCCCAGGAGTATTTTAATAAATATTATATCAGTGGCAAAGCATTCTTAAGTAATCTATCAACAAAGACTCCCAGAGAGTAGATAGAACTATTGTGAGCAGCCACAATAAGGCAGTATGGTGGATTGTAAATATTCTTGTATACTTTGGGAATACCAAAGACAGTTGGAATAAGGCAGTGTTCATTTACTAGAAAGTTGTAAATTTCTTCATTAATAGCATATTGGAAAAGTGAATATTACAGAAACAGTTGTATTTTCCTGTGAGCAACTGAAATTTCATTTTTAGATAAGATTGTAAACATTCTTGTGTACTTTGGGAATACCAAAGACAGTTGGAATAAGGCAGTGTTCATTTACTAGAAAGTTGTAAATTTCTTCATTAATAGCATATTGGAAAAGTGAATATTACAGAAACAGTTGTATTTTCCTGTGAGCAACTGAAATTTCATTTTTAGATAAGATTGTAAATATTCTTGTGTACTTTGGGAATACCAAAGACAGTTGGAATAAGGCAGTGTTCATTTACTAGAAAGTTGTAAATTTCTTCATTAATAGCATATTGGAAAAGTGAATCTTCCAGAAACAGTTGTATTTTCCTGTAAGCAACTGAAATTTCATTTTTAGATACCACTTCATATTTACTAGGGTCATTCAAAGAGTGGTGTCTGATTACCGTAGTCACTCCTATGTGCTATCACTATACCACCACCTTTATCTGGCTTCATGATCCCTAAAGACTCATTAGTCCTTAAGTCCTTCATAAGGGCCACCTCCTCCCTAGTCATGCTATAAAACATTTTTTTCTGTTCATTAAATTTGTCATAAATGTCATTAGTACAAATCCTTTCAAAACTAGAAATGGTGGGGTACAGAGGTAGATTAAAAGTAAATTTTTTCTTAACGCTCTTCTTTATTTGCTTCAAATGTTTCTTATGAAGTCCCATTTTGGGATGGACAAAATTGCTTGACCGTCTGTTTTATTTATGGTTTATTAAACACCTTTTTGTTTGTCATGTGTAGTTTTGCAGTTTTATCTTTAGTACACCTAAGCAAGTATTTCACCCACTACATATGTATTTGGTTTCTTAGTTTCACTTTTTGGCTGCACAAATTAACTGTGTTTTTGGTTCCCATTACATGGATTAGTGTCAATAGATCAATGTTAGTTTCATCATTCGCAAATCTACCAAACAAATTTAGCCAAAAGCACTTTCGTCAAAATTCTAAAAAAAAATGTATCCCCGTGAATTTAAATATCCCTACTCAAAGGTCACACAACAGTGGAGAAAAGGAAGTCTGCCACTATCAGTGAAAGTGCTTTAGGTTAAATGTTTTCATCCAATTTGTGCTCGACCAACCTATCTTCACAAGAATTACGCATTCTTAAATGACATCAGGAAGATGAAAATCTTGTCTGTAACATAAAATCGGGCAGCATACTTCCATTAGGTTGTTTTGGAACATAACAGTTTAGAAAATAATAACCATATAGATGGATGGAGATACATTACTAACACAGGAAAAAAATTAAGATACTGTGAAAAACATATATTATTTTCAGGTTTGTGTGCCCTTTAAATTCAGACCCTTTCCCAGTATTGAAGCACAGCATCACTTGCAAGTATTACTATAAAAGAAAATATCACAACCATGCATTTGCATAGGAAAGCTAGCTGGCTTCCTATACAATATAAAAGGGGAAATTATTTTAAGCTCTTTTTAACTACTGCTTGCTAAGATTGCACCTGCAGTTTTCATATAAAAGTAGCTGCTTTGTTTGAATGTGATTAACCTATTACTATCACGGTCTGTTTTCCAGTACCTCACCAAAGCCTGTTACAAAAGGACTTTGCATGGACTAATAAATAAACAAATCAGAAATCTATCCTATTACCCCTGCAACGTTTGGTCGGCATAGTACTTAAGTTGCAAATCAACAGTATCATTCAAAAGCAGAAGAGGCTGGCCAGGTACTGATAATGAAAGAGGATTATGTTTCCTGCATTTGTTGATTTATCTTCACATGCTGTCAGCACTCAACAAATCAGATATTTAATTACAAAATTGAATTCATCTTTAGATTTTCATATTTCCCAGTAAACATGGGCAAATACTATGTATTGTTTTTCAAATAATACTACACAAATTCGTGAAATATGACATTTCCAAAAACACTGCACTGTTCTTATTTTGTAATCCTAGTTAGCAATGAGTAGCTGCTAACAGAAGGTCATTATGTCTTCATGAGCAGTATCCATTTCTCATGCTGGACTTCTTATTATGGTGGCAATTATCATGTCAATATAGATTTGCATACCTTTCCTGTGTCATGCTATTTCAATTTACAATATTTTACAAAAGATTTATTCCTTATTTCATTACCCAAGAGGGCTGGCCACAGTAAACCACATTCAACTATAACCCATGTACAAACAAACCAGAGAATATAAAAATGCATTACAGGATAAACATAGATACACAGAGGTATACATCATCTAACATTAGTAGTACACACGTTACTAATAGATGTAAATAGGTACCGTGTATGCATAAGTCATGTTGGTGTGCAGTCCAGGGAGTCATCAGTGAAATTTTCAGTTTAGTTTGGCTTTACCCCTTTTGAAATAAAGTATGCTGATGAAATAAAACAATATAGGTTCATAGGTGTTTACTAGGCTAACAACAACAAGGGCCTTTTTAAGCCTAGCCATGCATCCAAAATCTCTGACATGTTCTGATACCCTTGATAAGTGTAAGCATGGGCCTGGGAGATGAACCATTTACAGGTTGCCTGATTGCATTAGAGAAATATGTGCCAAACCAGGGATGAATTTCCATTTTCCAAACTGATTGTCTAAGTTGCACTTGAATTGGGTTAGGGAGGAACTCTGCTTCACATGGATGGGGAGCCTGTTTCATAGATGGGATGGTCTCTGAGATACATATCTATCTCACCAGCAGGTCCTATTTATATCACAGGCAAGGATTAAGACTTTAGAATGGGTAATTCTGGTACTGTTTGTTTTGTGGATATGCAGGAGGTCCATCAGAGGGGGGTCTGACAATGTCCAGTATGCCAGGCATAGATCTCCCCTCAAAAGCCTGTAGGAGACAGAATACACAGATAAGGCCTTGAGGCAGTCTGCATAGGACATACTACTTATGCCCTGTACACTTTTAGTAAGAAACCTCCGTGGATGTTCCAGTTGTTGGATACGCCTGGATAGGTACATACCAAAGGAGGCATTGTACTCAATAATAGGTCTGATGAATGCCGGATACAGTGGAACAATGACTTCCTTGGACTTAGATGCCATACCTTTGTTCATACGTTTTGCAAAATAGAATGATTTCCTCACCACTGTAGACATGTGATGATCAAAGGCTAGATTACTACATATATGTGTGCCCTAAGTCCCTGACTACTGGTTCAACTCTAAGGGGTGTGTTGTCAATATGATAGTTACCAGGGATGGATGACTTCCCAAAGGGTACTATTATGCATTTCTTGGCATTTAGTTTTAGTTCATGGCTTTGATACCAGTTGTTTGTCTGTGTCAGTCCCTCCTGGAGAACACTGGCATTGGTGTGAGACTCAATGACAGCTTCTAATTTGCAATCATCTGCAATTTAGTCAGCCAGAGATCACTGACATTGGCCTTGACTTCTGAGAAGTAAATGCCAAAAAGGAGCAGTCCAAGGACCGATCCCTGAGGGACTCCACTTGTGACTGGCCTCTATGTAGAGGTGGACTCTCCAATTCTAACTTCCTGGGTCTTGTCTGTGAGCCAGTTGGCTATCCACCGGGTGACATATGGGTTTGTACCTAACCTCTTGAGTTTTTCAACAATCCCCGAGTGGGGTACTGTGTCAAATGCCTTGGCCAGGTCAAGGTAGGCAGTGTGAATGATTTTGCCCTCATCCATTGCTTTGGTGACCATCTCAAAGAAGTCCACCAGGTTGAGTAGGCATGATCTGCCCTTGACAAAACCAAACTGGGTTGGGTCCAGTATCTGGAGGTTCACTATATCTCTGTTGATCATCTCCCATGATAATTCTTTCCATGGCTTTACATATAAGATTAGTGAGGCTTATGGTTCTGTAGTTTCTAGGGTCTGTAGATGACCCACCTTTGTGCAGAGGGATGACTGTTGCCTTTCTCCATTGTTTGGAGGCTACAGTTACATAGAAATTCCAGAGGCCCTAATAGGTCATGTTTCATACTATTTAGAAGGCATCCTGGGATATTGTCTGGGCCCACTGATGTAGTGTTGTTGGTCTTATAGAGAGCATTAAGGACCTGTTCCCTAGTGATAGTGGGGGGTTATATTTCATGATATTTCCTGAGGGAAGGTTGAGGGGGAGAGGGGAGTAAAGTTGGAGTTGAATTTATCAGCCAGGAGGTTTTCTATATCTTCTGGCTCAGTATAGGTGGCTTCCTTTACAATGAGCTCTGCACACAGTTATGTATTGCTTTTGAGGTTGTGGACATAGCTAAATAATTCTTTGTGGTTGTCCTTGGACTGGGAGGCCAAACTTATCTCAAATTTGTCTTTGGTAGACTTTATTTTTCCTCTGAGTTATTTGTTTAGTTTGAGAGTGCTTTTATCCTGCTGGGTGCTGTACCTCCTAATTTGTGCCATGATTTTCTTCCTCCTGTTATACATTGATTGATATTTGTGATTCCACCAGGGTGGCTTGCTTTTTGAGTTAGTTCTGTACTTCTTCCTGGTGGGTACAGCTGCCTATTTGCAGCTGTACCCACCAGGCATAGAAAAAAAGTATAACAATTAAAAACATTACAATATGGTGACCTGCATGCTAAGCCTGATTTAAAACATTGGCTGGGATTCAAAACCATTAGTACAATGTTTTGCAAGGAAATGGTTAAGTGGTTGTTGTGTGCATAAAGAAATGGGAGGAGAACAAAAGAAAGCCTGATTTAAAACATTGGCTAGGATTCAGAACCATTTGTACAATGTTTTGCAAGGAAAATGGTTAAGTGGTTGTTGTGTGCATAAAGAAATGGGAGGAGAACAAAATAAAACTTGTCATACAGAACCATAACAGAGAAGAAGTCCATAGAGCCAAACTGTAGTAAGCCTAGCATCATATTCTACATCAGCCACCAAAATATACCACAATGAAGCTAGCTGCCCTTAGAATCCTGGCTAGATTCTATTCCAAAGGTGATCATCAAACCCTGCACCTTCTGTCTATCAGGTAAACACCTTAACCATTACATCAACTCCCACCACATAATGCCAAGCATAGACAGGAAGTATTGCCTACCTGATAAGAGCAGCAACACACATCCAGTACTAGTCAGTGCATGTTGCGGTCAAAGAAACATATATAATAATGCGCATACCATCCATGAATTCATCTGCAAGACAGAACAAGGGCAAGAAGCAACGAGAAAACAAATTAAAAATGTTGAAGAAAAAAAAAGATTGGTATTACAACAGCTAGCCTAGTTATCATTAAACTGTATTGCTAAAACACATGAACATCTACATACAGGGTTATATCACAAACCTCTGTTATAAATGAAATCATCATCATCAGCCACCTTTTTTACGTTTTTTTCTACATAAGGTCGGGGTATTGTGTTAACTGTTGCCAACTCTTTCGATTCAGTGCCACACTCCTGTCATCTTCAACACTCATGCCTGACTGTCGTAGATCTTATTTTACACAATCCATCCACCTCTTTGCTGGATGTCCTTACTTCCTCTTATCTTCTTCCTGTCTGTCCCAAATCTTTCTCACCAGATTGTCTTCTGCTTTTTTACAGATGTACCCAAACCACTGTAATCTGATCTCTTTGATCTTTCCTGCAATTGGAGTTACTTTGGCTTCTGCTCTTATGTCCTTATTTCTTCATCTGTCCCACAGTGTGCATCCTACCACCTTTCTCAGGTACTTCATTTCCATTACCTCTAGCCTCTTCATCTGCTCTGCCTTTACTGCCCAGGTTTCTGTACCATACAGTAGTACTAGTCACACCACTGTCTTGTACACCTTACTTAGTACTAGTCGCACCACTGTCTCATACACCTTGCTTTTCAGCTTCTTTGGAATTCTTCTGTCATAGACTATACCTGATACTCTATGCCAGTTGGCTGCAGCCCCTCTGATTCTAGCTTTGACCTCTTCATTCAGACTACCCTTCTCCTCAACCACCCCCCAGATACTTGAAGCTGTTTACCTGTTCTACTATCTTCTCTTCTATCTCTATTCTCAGCTTCTTCGGATTTCCCCAATTTGCTGCCATAACCACCATATTACCTCTGCTTAGTTTCATCCCGTGCCTTCAGATTTGCATTTCATTCTCCTATCCTTTGCTGAAGTTCTAGCTCAGAATCTGCCTGTACTGCCATATCGTCTGCATACAGCAGCTTTGTTGATCTGTCCCCTCCAACTTGTTTGCTAATGTAGTCAATCACCAGTATCACAGTATCAAAGCTGTGGGCTCAGATCTGAACCCTGGTGTACACTCACTCCCACTGGGAACCCCTCTGTGAGGCCAAACACTGTTCCTGCTTTAGTCATTGGGTCCTTGTACATAGAATGCAGTAATTCTACCAAAGTTTCTGGGACCTCAACCTACCACAATACTGCCCAGATCAGCTTCTTGGGACCTTGTCATATGCTTTCTGCAAGTCTAGGAATGTTCAGTTGGACTCTCTTCTCACCTCTAGCTTCTTCTCAAGTATCTGTCTCAATGCAAACATCGGGCCAATTGTGTTACATCCTGATCTGAATCCGAACTGCTCATCTCCCATCTTACATTCTATTACTCTGCATATCCATTTATCAATCAGTCTCTCCAGAACTTTTATGCAATGTGGTAGGAGTTTGATGCCTCTGTATTGCCCACAGTTCTGGATGTCCCCTTTGTTCTTGTATGGCATGAGTATGCTTATTCTCCAGCCATCTGGGATACACCTTTCTCTCCACACTGCTATTAGTACCCTCAGGAGCCATTTCTCCTCTATCTCACCCAGCATCTTTATCATATCTGCTGTGACCTCATCTGAGCCTGTTGCTTTCTCTGACTTCATCTTCCTTAGTGCTGTTCTTACTTCTTCTAAGGTGGGCTCCTCTTCTTCTCTCATCGTAGGCTGCTTCTGGGGCAGTACATCTTCTGTGGGGTTTTCTTCATTCAGAAGCTGCTGGAAATACTCCTTCGATTCCTCTGTACTGGTGAACAAGTTGTTGCTGGCATCCCTTATGAAGGGTGTCTGACTATCCTCTTTATTTTTTCTTTGTTAGCCAACCAGTAGTCTTTCCTAGCCTGGTCTGTCTTTTCTATCTCTCACTTCTTCCTACACTCCTTCTTTCTTTTGATGACTTCCTGGACTTCTGCATTCCACCATCAGCTTTCCTTATGCACCTTATTTCCATACCTGGCTTGACCGCATACCTTTTCTGTAGTCCTAACACATGCTGTTTTTAGGCGCTGCCACTCTTCTTCAACTCTACCTATTTCCTCTTCTTCTTGGGGTACTAGAGCCCTGAGTAATTCCTTGAACTGCTGTATTTTCTCTCTTGTCAACTTCAGGTCTTCATACTGGTCTCTGATGACCTTGGAGCCTTCTCTGACCACTGCTTGCAGTTGATTGTGGCAACTAGTGGTTTATGCTGTGGGCTGACTGTTTTACTGGGGATGACTTTGAAATCATGGATTCTACCCCAGTGCCTTGTCCTTACTAGCTGGAAGTCTACTTGGGTAGCATTTTGGCTACTCTTGTATGTGATCTTGTGACTGTCTTTCTGAACCATGTGTTGGCTACTGTCAAGCCATTTGCCAGGCAGACGTCTAGAATGGCTTCTTCATCTTTATTCCTGTTGCCTCACCCATGTGGACCAAGGCAAGTCCTCATATTCTGTTCTGTCTGTCCCTATATGTGCATTCAAGTCACCCATTATCAACACCAATTCATGTAGTCCTGCTTTGTCTAGTAGGTCCTGCAACCATGAGTCTGTCATTAATTCTGATGATATTCCTCACTGCCTTCTGAAGCCTCTCTCTCACCACAATTCCTCCACCATTTCTAGCTTGTCCACCACCGCAGTAGTAGAGTCTGGATCCCAAGCCAAGTGGCTTTGCTGCACTGCCCTTCCATCTCATCTCTTGGATACATAGGATGTCCAGCCTCCTCCGTATCATCATGTCATCCACTTCCAAGCTGCATCCTGTCGCATTAAGCATAGCAATTCTCAGTTCATGTTTGGCAGGTTGGTTGGTTTTACGTCCAGCTTTTGCTCAACAGAGCTATCCCAGGTAACCCAGGTCAACTAGACACCGGCCAGCCAGCCAGTAGCTTAACCCAGGGCTGCTGGGCTTTATGGCAGGTACACACTGGCCAGGGGCACATATACCCCTCCCACCATTAGGGTCCTAGTGTGTCAGAGTAGGCCAGGTCCTCAACCCACTTATCACCGGTAACTACCCATGCCCATTTTTGATGACATAGGTTCATAGGTTCATAGGTAGGTACTAGGCTATTGGCCCTAGGGCCTATATAAGCCTAGCCAAAGGTACCCTGGCTTTTGCCACCCAAGAAAATTATCTTCCTGTGCCACTGTCGAGCAACAGAAGTGATCCCCCAGGGTGAATTTCCTATCTCCCATCCAATCATCAAGCTTTTTCTTGAACAGTGCTAATGAGGAGCTTTGCTTGATATAGATAGGTAGTTTGTTCCAAAGTATGGGAAGTCTCTGGGACAGGAATCTATCCCTCCAGCATGTTCTGTTTATTGTGGTGATGAGGTTTAGGTCCCTAGAGCGTGTAGCTCATAGGGATTAGGATTTCTTTAAGTGGAGCATGTCTAAAAGATCTGGGTTTGACATAGCTTTGTGTGTTAGGCAGAGATCGCCTCTGAGTAGGCGATATGCAACAGAGTAAAGCTGCAGTTTTTTGAGACGGTCTGCACAGGGCATCTCTTTGAGGCTGGTAATCCTCTTTGTGAGGTATTTCTGTGGCCTTTCCAGTTGTTGTAGATGTCTTGTGAGGTACATACTAAAAGGGGCATTGTACTCTATAATGGGTCTAATGAGTGACGAGTAGAGGGGAACAATGACCTCTTTTTTCCTGGATGAGAAACCTTTTGTGATGAGGTGTGCCACATAGAAGGATTTCCTGACTACTGTGGCGATGTGATTATCAAAGGAGAGACTACTGTCCACCTGTGTCCCAAGGTCTCTTATCACACTTTCGGTGTTAAGTAGACTACCACCTATGTGGTAGTTCATGGGTACTGAGTTTTTACCAAAAGGAATGACAATGCACTTTTTGGCATTGAGCTTGAGGCCATGGCTTTGACACCAGGCATCTGTCTCAGCAAGGCCCTTTTGTAGGATGTCCACATCTTTTGGAGTTTTGATTATGACTCCTAGTTTGCAGTCATCTGCAAACTTTGTTAGCCAAAGACCTTCTGTGTTGGCCTGTACTTCAGAGAAGTAGATACCAAACAGGAGAGGACCCAGGACTGAACCCTGTGGTACTCCACTTGTCACTGGTCTGAAGCTGGATTTGGTGTCTGCTACTTTCACAGTGTGGGTTCTGTCAGTGAGACAGTTGGCAGCCCATCTTGTGACATAGGGATTTATACCTAGTTTAGTGAGTTTATCTATAATTCCAGAGTGGGGGATGGTGTCAAAAGCCTTGGCGAGATCTAGATAGGCTGTGTGAGCCACCTTACCCTCATCTACGACTTTGGTGACTGCTTCAAAGAAGTCTATCAGGTTTAGGAGACATGATCTGCCTTTTACAAACCCGAACTAGGTGGGGTCCTGAGTTTGGAGATTACCAATGTCATTGTTTATAAGTTCTATGATGATACGCTCCATAGCTTTGCAGACCAGGCTTGTTAGGCTAATTGGGCGGTAGTTTCCGGGGTCTGTGGTGGCTCCCCCTTTGTGGAGTGGGATAACTGTCGCTGTGCGCCATTCAGTGGGCACATAGCCTGAGGTGAGGCTATGATTGAACATGGTACTTAGGTGGGGTGCCAGTTCGTTCTGTAGTTCATGTAGAACACAGCCTGGGATGTCATCAGGTCCCATGGATGCTGTGTTCTTGGCTTTGGATAGTGTGTTTTTTATCTGTGCAGCCGTGATTACAGGAACTTTGCATTCTTCTGGTATAGAGATGGGCCCTTTAGGGGATGACAGAGGGGTAAAGTTAGCACTGAACCTGTCTGCCAGGATGTTGGCAATATCCGTTGATTCTGTATATTTAGTGCCATTGTGCTGTAACACAGAGCAGATCTGAGTGTTGCCATTGAGATTCTTGACATAGCTATAGAATGCTTTGTGGTTGTCTTTAGAGTCAGTGGCGATTTTGTTTTCATAACTAGCTTTGGAGGATTTTATGAGGGATCTCAGCTTCTTACTGAAGCTGACCAGGGAGTTTCTCCAATCATGGGATTTTACTCTTTTTTGCAACAGTTTCTTTTTTCTATTGTAGAGTTTGTTTATGGCCGGGGACCACCAGACTGGCTTCCTTTTTTTGGAGGATAGCATCTTGGTTCTGTTAGGGATTGCATGATCCATGCACTCATGTAAGTGCTTATAAAGTGCATTTGTGTAGGATTCAGCAGTCATACCTCTATTGTTCGTCAGCACGGGTGTCGTGAAGTTTGCCACTTCTGTCTTATGAAATGTGAAGTTGGCTTTGGAGAAATTTTTTACTGTGGTTTCCCTAATGGGGGGTGGGGGAGGGATGTAGTTGTCTAGGGTGATTAGCTTATGGTTGGATCTGACCAACGAGGAACTGACCTCTGGTGTGGAGCACCAGTTGCCCATGTTGGTAATAACCAGGTCTAGGATATTGCTGCCCCTGGTGGGGTGTGGATAAGTTGATCCATGGCAATGGAATTTATGAATTCCAGAAAACGTTGAGCACAAGAGTTGGTACACGAGTAATTTTCCTAGTTAATGGTAGGGTAGTTGAAATCGCCCATTATTAGGGTGTTAGGTTGTACCCTAATATTTTCCAGTTTATTAAGAAATGAGGAGTGGGAATCCTGTAGCACGGTAGGGGATCTGTAGCAAGCTACAATTTGGATTGCAGTCTTGCCCAGAGTTAGTTGCACTTGGATAATCTCGGATGCATTATGCTGAGCAACTAGCCTGGAGGTGTGGATATCCTTAATGAATATGGATACGCCTCCGCCTTTATTGTTTCGGTCCAGCTTAGGTAGCCGAAAGGTGTGGTATGAATTAAAGCCTGGTAATGCAGGGGTACTCTCTGGAGCCTTGAACCAGGTCTCTGTCACTGCACAGATGTCGATGTTCTCAATTTTAAGGAGTGCCTCGAGAGAGTGCATTTTGAGGTTTAGACTTCTAGCATTGAGTAGCAATACCCTCAGATTCTTCTTGCCTGTACCTGTTAGGGTGGTGAATTTGTCATTTGAACTTTGCCTAAAAAACATTAGTCAACATGACCAAATCACCTAGAGCCATATTTTACACAGTTGAGTGGCTAGCCCTGCTATGGCATGCAGTCTGTGATCCGTGTTCTCCTATCTTGAGGATACTGTGCACCACAGTAGATGCCCAATGCAGCTGGTCTGTACAACCCTTCCCCCTATAGGGCACCATGTAGAATCTGTGCTGCTGTCCACAGCTCCATCCATTGGTGAGTCTGAGATGGAAACACTCAGCATGTTTTTTGGACATGGGAGAAACCCCCACGGAGACACAGGAAGAACATGCAAACTCCTCTAAACAGGCATTGGTTGGCGGTCATGATCAAACCTTGTACCTTGTGCATGGGAGGCAAAGACCTTAACCATTAAGCCATCTGATCTCTTTTAAGATAATAAATGAAATAGGAACATCATTAAAATTTGTAAATGTACATGGCAGCATATCTGAGGAAAAACATCATTGCATGATTTCTAGCCATGAGAATACGAAGTCACACAGGGAACTCAAGTGGACATTGTTGTAACCTAAAAGGAAAAAAAAAAATGAGCATAGACAGTACCCAGACACATGCATACCTCTCAACCTCTTAGATCAAGAAATCTGGAAAAAGCCATCAATAATGGGTAGGACAAAGGCCCAAAAATGCGGGCACTTTGTAGCTATTGCTCTTACAAACTTAGAAAACTGATAAAATAGGTTTTGCATTAAGATGAATTTTCTGAAGGGTATGAAGTCTAAAACTCAAATGTCTCTCATTGTATTCTGACTTCAACCCTCAATAATTTGCCAATGATTTGCCAGAAAACCACAATTTTATGAAAAATGGACCAAATATATGAGGCAAAAATCTGGATATTCTGCGATATTCTGTTCATTTAAGAGGTATGGACACACGTTTGGTATAGGCATATATGAACCTAATGCAGAAATCTAACAGATATACAACTCCACAGTAGAATGGGATACAACATCAACATTAGCACACAGTTCACAACACTACCAAATAACTCTACACACACAGACACACACACACACACACACACACACACACACGCACACGCACACACGCATGCACGCACACACACACACACACACAAAGATGATCATGTACAGTGTATTCAAATTAAGGCAAGGAAAAGACTATTGCAGTCCTCACAAGAAAGCCTCTCCTATGTTATTGAAGCTTATGATGATTTCTTTTTTACTTTATCATTTTTATTATTGTATATGTAACAAAGTTTTTCAGCAATACCATCTATTTAAGACATTTTCACATATAATGTTTCACTGTGCACCTGCCTACAATACTATTCAACATGTTATACAACATATTTATCATAGAACATATAACACAAATATGCAGCATTTACATCTTATTGCAACAGAATAAAATTTATTTGAATTTCTACTCATTCTCACCTCATGCATAACCATAGCACCTCCTAATAATTTAAGATGGGTCATTCCCTCCCCAAAAGTTTTCCCCTTACACAATACCCTCTGCATTAAGTACCATATGCGGAATTCAAAAAAAGAGATTTTTTTCCCTTCTGCTGTGGTGAACTGTCTAGTAAAAATTAACTTCAAAACAATGACAGCTGATTCACCAAGGCTAGCAGTGATTCTTTCAATTCCAGTTGTTCTCCAAATGAAACCAAGAACGAAAAACTTGGTTAAAATTGATTTAATGTGACAAAAAATAATAAAATACAAGTACATAAAGTCCCTTTATCACACGATAAGCGCTTTCGAATTAATCTTCATCAGATCGTCGACAACGATTCGAAAGCACTTATCGTGTGATAAAGGGACTTTATGGACTTTATGTACTTGTATTTTATTATTTTTGTCACATTAAATCAATTTGTAACCAAGTTTTTCATTCTTGGTTTCATTTGGAGAACTGGAATTGAAAGAATCACGCTAGCCTTGGTGAACCAGCTGTCATTGTTTTGAAGTTAATATGCGGAATTCAGGTTTCTACACTTCACCACCCCTTAACTGTTCATAAGGTTTTCTCATTTTGGACAGAGGATATCTTATCTCTGGTAATTCCCACACCTGTAATCAGTACTAACATTCATAGTACACTACAGGGTATTTTGTCTCTGCTCCTATAATTGGTACTAATATTCCTAGTAGCCTACAGGGTATCTTATCTCTGGTAATCCCTGCACCTATAATTGGTACTAACATTCCTAGTATACTACAGGGTATCATATCTGGTAATCCCCGCACCTGTAATCGGCACTAACATTCCTAGTACATTAAAGGCTATTTTATCTCTGGTAATCCCAGAACCAGTAATCTGTGCTAACATTCCTAGTACACTACAGGGTATTTTATCTCTGGTAATACCCACACCTGTATTCGGTACTGACATTCTTAGTACACTACAAGGTATCTTATAATTGGTAATCCCTGCACCTGTAATCGGTACTAGCATTCCTAGTACACTTCAATGTATCTTATCTCTGGTAATCCCCACACCTGTAATCAATACTAACATTCCTAGTACACTACAGGGTAGCTATCTCTGGTAATCCTGCACCTGTATTCGGTACTAACATTCCTAGTGCACTACAGGGTATCTTCTCTCCAGTAATCCTGGCACCTGTAATCTGTACTAACATTCCTAGTGCACTACAGGGTATCTTATCTCCAGTAATCCCAGCACCTGTAATCTGTACTAACATTCCTAGTATACTAAAACTACAATTTCAACTGTTTCATCACTCATTCTTGCCTCCTTGCTTGACTGATCTGCCTGTTACCGAACACCTCCATTACATCTCCATGTCAACCACTGTACTAGCCCCCTTCATTGTGTTTCCAAGCCTTAGATACCATGTATTTATTTGAATATATTTATGGGGGGGGGGCAGAATACTGATCATTATACCATGCCCCCCCCAAAACGTGCACTCTGATTGGCCAGCGTGCACATTGTAAATCGAGTTATACTAATGAAAAAAGGTCCGGTCGCCCGGACTTTTTTCCATTAGTATAACTCTACTTTTAAAACACTGTCTCCCTATGTTAAATGGGTTTAACATAGCGAGATAGCTTTAAAATAAGCAACGGAGATCTCCGTTGCTTATTTTAGCTGTCTCGCTATGCTAAACCCATTTAACATAGCAGACAGGTTTTAAAAAGCAACGGAGAAAGCAAGATCTCCGTTGCTTTTTTTACTGTTTCGCTATGTTAAATTGGTTTAACATAGCGAGACAGTTTTAAAATAAGCAACGGACATCTCCGTTGCTTATTTTAAAACTGTCTCGCTATGTTAAACCCATTTAACATAGCGAAAACAGTAAAAAAAAAAGCAACGGAGATCTTGCTTTCTCCATTGCTTTTGCCCACAGCTCTGATGTACTGCGCAGGCGCGCAGTACATCAGAACTGCCGTGGATGCCAGACATCTGCGGAAGGGCAGTAAACAGGCATTATACTATGCCATTATCTAAGAAAAGTAATAGTTTCTTTTCTTAAATAATGTCATGGTATAATAGCAATAACCCACTTCTGGGTGTGGGTAATGCTGTATTTACCCACGGTTGGCTTTGTTTGGTCCCTCGGGACCAAACCACGCCAACCGTGGGTAAATCCAGCATTACCCACACCCAGGCGTGGGTTATTGCTATAGTATTAACTAATTTCAGTCTTAGCCTGGGCCCGCATACCTCTCAATTTCTTAGTGCAAGAAATCTGGACAAAGCCTGACAAAATGGAGAGTCAAAGGCCCAAAAATAGGGACATTTTTAAATGTTGTTCTTATAAACTTAAAAAGCTGCTAGAGTTACAGGGTTTGTTTTAGCATACATTTTCTGAAGGATTTGAAGTCTGAAATTCAAATGTATGTCATTAGTTAGTGACTTCAGTCCTCAAATCATCCTGGTGATTTGCCAGAAAACCACAAATTTTAAGAGGAACAGATGAAAAATATGAGCCAAAAATCTGGACATTCTCGAAAATCTGAACAGTTGAGAGGTATGGCCTGGGGTCAAAAACTGACCAGGCATAATTGAGAGTAAAAGAGTACAATAGTAAAGCAATGCTTAGGATGCATAGTAAATCCAATGCATAAATTTACAATATTTACAAAAGTTTCAAAACATTAGAGAAATAAAAAAAAAAAAAGAAATTGTCCATCTCGCTTCCCAATCCCTTCTTTTTATCCCCTTGAAAAAGACATAAGTTATACCAAACTGGTATTTTCCTCCCCAGTAATTTATTCCAGACCTCTCTTGCTCCTCAAACATCTTACATGTCTACCACATGTGCATCTGATCTGCATTTCCATTTCCATATCACTCTGTGGATGGATATTGTTACAGGGATTCTATGTCACCTGTCTTTTAGACTTATCATCAACAGGGCCAACCTCTTTTAACATTTTCATCATTGCTAATATGTCTTTCCAAAACCATTCTTCTGCCCATATCACATCTTTTTCACTCAACTTATCCCTCTGCTTGCTGCCAAAAGCTATGCTTTCCAAATGAAAGTAGATGACACCAGCGCTTCACTTTTTTCCCTAGCTCCATTTTTTTCTCTAAAGCTAAGCCTAGATCATAATTCACTATTTCTCCTCCTGTACCTTTACAGTCGTCTTTCTTCTTGCATTGGTCTTCTGAATACTGTTATTACTAGCTCTAAGAATCCCACTGTACAACAGCCAGTCTCCTTTCTGTAAATTATTTCTCTTTGAGAACTATGAAAGATAGATGGATAGATGCACTCTTGCCATTTTTAAGTCTACCATCTCCTAATCATATCCTGTGTCCATTTGATATCATCTCTCCTCGTCTAGTGTCCAGGATTCCCCTATGATTGTTCTGTCTCCCTCTTTCTTTAGCTCCTGCAAATTATTCAGACAGTCATGAAAACTTTGGATCTGTCTGTGCTGTGTATATGGAAAGAGATCAGGGCTAATCCTATGTTTCTTCTCAGCCACTTGCCTGCCACCCATCTGCCTTCCTCATCTTTAACTTCCTTCACTGACTGTCATTGCTCAGCAGAGCTGCTTAAAATCTCCATTCCCCTTCTACCACCACGTTTTTCCCAACTTGACGCTAACTACTTATAGCCCTTTTTTCCTAACTTTTCAACTCTCTAAGTTTTAATTTAATCTATTTTAAAAATGATTAAACCTCGCTCCTCCCTCTTCATCTTCATTAACACTCTCTCCCTCTTTATTGGATTGTTAATACCTGACATATTCCATGTTGCTGCATGCATTTTTTACCCTCTTGCCCCACCTCTACTCACCTTTAAATCATGCTCACCTCCTGCTCTTGCAGAGCTGGGCCCCATGGTTCTATGGGTTTATAGGTTGGTAATGTCTGACCAGGACTCCACTCTGGGAGGTTAATGCACTGGACATCGCTACCAAAAGGGTTAATGGCTGATGAGCTTGGAGCACCTTCGGCCTGGTGATTCAGAACCCCAAAAACATAGTTATACCTTTAAGTTAATATCCCCATGCCAGCTACTGTATACCTCCTTACTCTCCTCACCATTATACTGAAATTGTCATGCATGAAATAGCACAGTGAGTGATGTGCTCCACACTCATCTCAATACAAGTCTGTAATGTATTCTATAATCTTCATAATGAAGGACTTTTTCCAACAGACTGTGATACTGGGCTATTTTATGGACATAAAACTATGAGCTGTGGGCTTACAAGAGCATTATACAAGAACGATATTCTCCTGGACACACAGTTTACATTGTGAGTAAAAGAACTACTCTGTTACATGAGGCAGAAAAGAATGCTACAGAGGTTATCATTAGTGCACATAAGGTTTGAAGGAATGAAGTGATGATCTTAATGCACAAAAATGTATAGGATATAGCTGTGAGAAAGTGATGTACTTTTATTTAATTTTATTTCATTCATTTTATTTGATTTGTTATGACATATGTTTTCTTCAAAGATGAGTAGCCCTGTAGTGAGACTATACAAATTAAGGGTTGTGGACTGCATAGTTTCCACACTGAAGGGGGATCAGTATGGCTTGCCCCTGCAAATTGCAGTTATTTATTTATTTGTTTGTTTGCTTCTTTATTTCACAGGTCCATGGGTTCATATGTAAGTACTAGGCTAGCTGCCCATGTTGGCCATTTTAAGCAAAGCCAATTTCGTTTCAAATTTGATATTGCTCGATATTGTGCAACTGAACTTATGATTCCATTTTGAGTTTATGCATGGAAAGGGATTTTAACTTTGCTAGGCGGCATTAGTACTGCAAAGCAAAAAAAGAGTGCAATACTTAAAAGTCTAAGTATGCAGAAAACAGAAGGCATCTGTAATAGTGACCTTCCCTTTACCCTTCCACATATGGCAGAGAAGAGTTAGAAGGCAGTGTTTTATTTATGATGATGATAATTTTTTATTTCTTCATTTATTTTTGTAAACACGTCAGCCCCACAAAGCACCAACTCATTTACAAGAGACACTTAGGAAGAAAGAAGTCACAGCAAAACCCCTTTTCAGAAGTGGAAAAACATGATAAACAGACAAAACTCATGCAAACTTGAATAGAACATGCTGTCTCTGTCTCATAGTATCTAGTGGCAATTATCAAATACCATAACCCTGTATTACTGCGTAAGTTACATTTTGTCATAGAAGAGCTACTATTGTCAGACACAATGGTGATATCTACCATTCTGCATTAGGTAAAGCCCAGATACAGCAGGCAATATACGTGATGCAATGATTTTGCAGGAGAAGATGTGAAACTGGTAGAAGACCTCAAAAGGAAGAAAATGTCAAATGATACAGACTTCCAAGATTGCTGCACACTGATCAATGGCTTAATTTCAGCTCTCCCATTCTACAAAAGGAAATTGAGAAATAAGTAAGTAATTCTGCCAGTTTGAGTAAACTTCAGTTACTGCCCAGTAAGTACACTCCCTGAATTCTGGCAAATAAGAAATTTGGAGAACCTGAAAGAATATCAACTAGAAAAGGTGAAGGGAAAACACTGACTGGAAAGAATCCTACAGCTGTTCAGCATAAATCAGTTCAGACTTCAGCTTTGGTACAAGAGATAGCTTCCAATAATTCAGAGGGAAAAAATCAAATGAATTCAGAGGTGATTAAAATAAATGAAACACTGAAAGAGCATATCAACTCAAAAAACAAAAAGATGGAAAAATAGAAGATTTAACTAGCTATTCAGATAAACTGATAAAACTGCAAAAATCAGAGGCTGAAATGAAGAAAAGGCTGACTGAGTATAAAACTTCTCAAGAAGAGCTGTTTAGAAAATGGTAAAGTTAGAAGACAGAGAGCACAGAAAAAATACGAGAATTTCTGGTATATCAGAGAAATGGGAAGGAACAGACTGTATTAATTTTATGAAAGCACAAACAAGTAACCAAACTGGTATTCCACCACAGGATTTGTTAATTGAAAGGGCACATAGAATATATGTTCCAAACATGGCCATAAGAAAGCAGCCATGACCTGTATTAGTAAAGATGCAATCATATCAGCAGAAAGACTTCATCCTGACATAAACTGTGGCAGAAGGGCAAAATATTAAAAAATGGAGATAGCAGAGTGATTGTGGAAAATGATTACTCACTGTACACCAGGCAGAAGATAAGCACATTTATCCCAGGAATCAGGGAATGTCAAAAGGTAGGTGTGAGATTCAAGCTGCTGTATGCAGCTGTCTTCAGATATTTTTCCAGGAGAATCAGAGAATTTTTTAAACAAGCAACTTCCACTCTAACTGCTGTTTGTATAGCAACTTCCACTCTAACTGCTGTTTGTATCAGCAACTTCCACTATAACTGCTGTTTGCATTGTGTTTCGGCTGCTGTTAGCAGCTCAACAGTTAAACTGCTGTTTGTAACAGTTCAACAGTTCTTGTAAGAGCTAACAAGCTTCCACCTAAACTGCTGTTTGTATTGAGTGTTTCAATTATCTAAATATTTGAGAGCAAGAGGTGGCAAGTTCATTCTTTTTCTTATACATTTTATATTTGTTTGAACAGCCTTTAGTGGTGTGATTTGCCCTTTGTGCTTACTTTCAGAGGTAGGTACTAGACTATCGGCCCAAGAGCCTTATTAAGCTTAGCCAAAAAGGTTCCCCTGGCTTTCGCCACCCAAGAAAATTATGTTCCTGTGCCCCTGTCGAGCAGAGCTACAGAAGTGATCCCGAGGGTGAATTTCCTATTTCCCATCCACTCATCAAGATTTTTCTTAAAGAGTGCTAATGAGGAGCTCTGTTTGATATAGATGGGTAGCTTGTTCCAGAGTAACGGAAGTCTCTGGGACAGGAATCTATCCCTCCAGCATGTTCTGTTTATTGTGGTTACCAGGTTTAAGTCTCTAGAGCGTGTAGCTTGGAGGGATTGAGATTTATTTAGGTGGAGCATGTCCAGCAGCTCTGGGTTGGATATAGCAATAAATAAATAAATGCCTACACTAGCTAAAAAAATGGCAAAGGTGTTGCCAAAATTGATAGATCTGAATCAATGTGGGTTTGTGGAGGAGAGGCAAACGCTTGACAACATTAATAGAACAAAGATGATCCAAAGGGAAGCAGAATGTAAGAAAATACCATTGGTGGATGTTGATGCAGAGAAAGCATTTGACAGAGTAAGCTGTTTTTCTTATGTCAGGTAATGGAAGCATTTGCATTTCCTGATACAATGTTTGTTTGTCTTTCGGCTTTTTCCCGATAAGGGGTTGCCACAGCGGAACTCCGGTTCGCTAATGATTGGCATTAGATTTTTATGAAATGCCAAGGTGCCAGCTCGACGCCCAACCTTCAATGAAGGCACGTCCATTTACGCATGCATGTCTTTCGAACGCTACCCAACCATGGGGAGGACATGCAGACTCCACACAGAAGGCACTCCCAAGCCACGCCAAGAATCGAATGGGAGAACCTCTTGCTGTGAGGTAACAACGCTACCACCGTACCACATTTCCTGATACAATAATAAGGTTAAATAGGAGGATATATGAATGATCAGAGGCAAGAATTAAAATAGGAAGGTTCCACCCTGATAAATTGTGTCTGAACAGAGAAACGAGTCAGAGGTTTCCTCTTTCTCCTTTATTACTTGCTTTATATATAGAGCCATTGGCAAAGAAAATGAGATTCAGAAATTCAGGGCGATAGCTGGTATGTTAATCAAGAAAAATTGTCTTTATTTGCAGATGATATTATTTTGTACCTGCTAAATCCAAGAAAGGGCATCTCAATGTTGTGAAATATGTTAGACAGTATCAAGTCTTTTTGGGATATAAAATTAAGAAAGATAAAACAAAGACTTTAGCTGTAAATTGTATACCCACACATGAATTGGTTCAGCAATATCTGTATTTACAGGACATGATAAGATGAAACATTTAGAAGTATGGATTAAAAAGGCTCCTGATATGGCAGCTAAGGATGTGTAGGAATAGACTAAACAAAAGATAAAACATAAACTTAAGAAACTGGAAGCTCATGTTTATGAATATGGAGAGTAAGATAAAGTACAAGCAATGAAAATGTTTCTATTCCATTTAGTTTTATATACAGGTCATGCATACTTTTATCAACAAGAGATGAATATGTGGACAATAATTAATAAAGAGTTGAAGGAATTTAGCTTGGAGGGGAAGAGGGCAACAGTTAAGTGGGATAAATAGGTTGCTCTTTCCAACAGAACAAGGTGGTTTAGGATTACCTACTTTGAAGGAATATTTTAGAGCTATTCTGTTAAGACTCATATACATAACACAAGCAGAAGGTTATAATTCAAAGTGGAAAGGGGTGATGATGAAGCAGGGGAAAAAATTCAAGAAATAAGGAGAGAGTGGGATTTTGGATGCACATCCTTAAGGAAAATAACAGCCATACATAATATCTATTCATAAAATAGCAGTATGTATTCTAATAAGTAAGCCAACATGAGAATGGAGAAAGGAGATTTTTGCCAATAGGGGTGATGTTGTTGCCTCACAGCAAGAGGTTCTCCGGCATACCTCTCAACCTCTTATAGCAAGAAATCTGGACAAAGCCATAAATAAAAGTGGGACAAAGGCTCAAAAATAGGGACAATTTTTAAATATTGCTCTTACAAGCTTAGAAAGTTGATAGAATAACAGGTTTTGCATTAACATGCATTTTCTGAAGGATATGAAGTCTGAAACTCAATTATCTGTCATTGTTTTCTAACTTCAATTGTTAATGATTTTCCACCAATTTGACAGAAAACCACAATTTTATGAAAAATGGACCAAAAATATGGCACAAAAATCTGGACATTCTGCGAAAATCTGTATAGTTGAGAGGTATGTTTTCCAGTTCGATTCTTGGCTGGACTGCCTTCTGTGCAGAGTCTGCATGTCCTCCCTGTTTTTGTGTGGGTTTCCTCTGGGTGCTACAGTTTCCTCCCACTTTCAAAAGACATTCGTCTGGAGCATTCCTTCCTGGGCCTCCGATGAAAATTGACTCTGTTCCATGTTGGTCATTCCTGGTAAACAAATGCTGAATGAATAAATAAATAATAAATAATAAATAAGGTATTGGGAGAAAACAGCTAGAGAGGGAAAGGGAATAGAATGGGAGGAGTCCAAGAAGATATTTGGACTGCAGGCTAGAGACTGCCTTCCCTACCACGGATTGATATCAGAGTATGGGCAAAGAGAAAGTGATAAGGGAATCCTAAGTGAAAGACTTGCTCTGGTACTAAAATGAGATAATTAGTAGGGCATATAAGATAGTGCACAATAACTGAAAGAATCAATCACAGGAGGTTAGAAAATATTGGGAAGAAAGACTGGATAAGCAATTTACAAGAGAGCAATGAGAGGAGATATGTATAGCTCCCATGTATGCAATAAAGTCCAGAAGGTTTAGGATTTTTGCTTGGAAGTGTTTGCAAAGGTATGTTTATACTACAAGCAGACTTCAAAGAATTTTTCCTCAGGTACTTGGTAAATGTTGGACATGTAATGGTGAAAAAAGAGGAAACTCAGAACATATTTTGGGAGTGTAATGAGTTAGCAGATTTTAAAAACTCTCTACTAAGTATGCTGTCAGAAACATTGGGTGAGCAAATGGGTGTAACTAATGAAATTATTCTTTTGAGCTGGAACAAAGATCTTAATTGCCTACACATAGTAAGGCCTTGTTAAGTTTAATTCTGGCAGCTGCCAAAAAAGCAGTTACTAGAAAATGGAAATGAAAGTGTAAACCAGCTGCATTTGAAGTACTGGGAGCTTTAGAAAAGGGAAGGAGCAAATTACATAAAAATAAATGGAATTTGTTGGAACAGTACTTGCAGAATAATGTTCAGGAGGAGGAGAGAGGTTTATGGGAATTTATGTAATTTTGCACAGATGATAATTATAAAAAAACATATGTGATGTATAATCTACATAACTATGAACATGTTATGTTAATATGGTTTGTTTTCTTTTATATTAATATATGTTTGCCTATGTCTTAAGTGATAATTTAATAAAGATGCTAAAAACGTCATGTGATACACACCAGTGCTGCATCAGACTAAGATAGACTGCATCAATGCTCTACTCAAAGAATAAAAATACTGAAATGCATTTTACATTTAATATGACTTACTGTCCAACTATGGTCCCTCGTCATTTTCCTATTCTAATTCCATCTGGAAATATATTTATGCCCTTATATATTTTATCACTAACTTTCTACGCAGTGAAAAAAATAATACTTTTCCAGGCTGCATCGTCTTTAGTTACAGTGCATCTCTAGTTCTGTACCCAGTGAAAGGTCCTGCCTAACAGCTCAAGTATCATGTGCAGAAGGATTAAAAATCCTTATAGTGATGGAAGAGGGATGGCAGAAGGAATAGCTACAATAGCTCAACTTCTTCTAACAGATCAGTCACTAAGTGCCTATAGCCTTCATATTTGGTAAAAGACATAACTTTCAGGATAAACTCCCCAGCTATCCCAATCAGGTGGTCTTACTATAGAAATATACTTTTCACTACTGTAGACTCAAAAAGTTGGCTGTGTTCAGTAAATGAAATCCAGTCCATAATTTTTTTGCAAATGTAATTGGCATGAATCAAGCTGCAGATGTCAACATCTAATCTAAAGATAGTATTACAGAAGAAGGGTCAAAGGAAGTCCTTTGCATTCCAGAAGTGCAGGTATACTGAAAACCAGTGAGATAACAATTGCTTGTACCATTTTTGCTCTCTCTGCTCTTGGAAAGTAAAACAAACAGTTGGCAATTTTTACAGATATCATTGGTCCTAGCAAATACAGTATCTTAGCTTCCTGTGTCCCTTTAGTCATCCATTTTCTAAATCACTTCTTCTGGTGAGGATCATGGTACCACAACATGCTCCAACACATCTCATGGAATCTTCAGACATTCCTAAGCAGACTGAGTTATACATTCCATGCAATCTGTCCTAGATCTTCCCCGGGGTCTCATCCCAGTGGGCTATACCTGGTACAGCTCCCATGCAAGATGCCTGGAGGGCATTCTCAAATGATATTCAAACTATTTCACATGACTTATCTTGATACAGTGGAGCACTGGCTACACTCCAGGATCAACCCTTATATCTGAAAACCTTATACTACTGTAAAAACAGAACCAACCTACACTACAAATGAATCTCATTTTTGCCACTGATATCCACAATCTCACTTTTTTAAGCACTACCCAGTTCTCATGACCATAGCCAAGGATGGTTGTATATAATGACTGATAAACTGAAAGCTTTGTCCTACGACTCTACTGTTACTTCACCAATTCTGTCCAAGGCAAGGGTTACAGTACTGCATCTACAGCACCATCCAAAGGTGAATCTAATGATTCAATGTGTCTGTATTAATGAAAAATATCACAAAATACTTAAACTCCTCCATTTGATGTACTGGTTCCTCCACATCTGTTGAAAGTGATCCATGTTTTTCCACCCAGCTGTTTCAAACTCAAGAGTGAAACCAAAGAATGAATAAAAGGTTTGAGGAACTGAAAGCAAAGCAATGCAAGGGCTTTGAAATAGGCAGACATTTCTTGCAATATACACTTCTACACTCACAAAAGAATTCTGTTGACAATCAAAAGTGCACTTGATAATACAGTCTATCACTGATGGCATACTGTAATCGGATCTGCCCAGGTTTAGTGAATGGAATGGGGTATTCTGTATCAAGATAGAAAAGTAAGCCTCATGAAATGTATTTAGAAGCTGAATAATGTGTAATAGCATACTAGCAATACAGAGAGAAAGAGCTTTCAGTCCATTGTCCCCAGTTTTTTAAGTGCTGTAGTACAGTTTCTAGGTTTAGGTCTCTAGTTTGCCCATAGTGGGTCCAGGCAGCTACTAACAGTATTAAAATAATGAAGTCCTATAATTATACTGACATTTGCCTGCTTTGGCAGCTAATTAAAATAATGAAGTCTTATAATTTGTACTGACATTTGCCTGCTTAGGCAGCTATATAATATTACTTCCATCACTAACAGTATCTTCCCTTAAATGGCATTTGCAATTTTCTGTTAAACGATTTTGGAGAAAATGTTAGCCTTGTTGTTTAATTCTTTGGTACTGTCTGATGAGCTCTGATATTTTTTTCCTTTTAAGACCTTTTTTTGATCTAATTTGTGCATTGAATTTCTTGGAAAGAATGGTTTATCTTTAAAATTATAAAATAAAAGATCATACAGCCTAAAAACTTTATCTGACTAAAATATTCTTAAGTTGTACATTCTCATCATCAGCTGTTTTCTTGTCCTTCCAGCTTATTTTCTGTTAGGTTTACTCCACATACAATTGATGCAGTTTCATGTGGGCGGCCATGGTGGTGCAGCAGTTAGCATTGCCACCTCACAGCAAGAGGTTCTCCGGTTTGATCCTCGGCTGAGGTGCCTTCTGTGTGGAGTCTGCATGTCCTCCCTGTGGTAACGTGGGTTTCCTCCCACATCCCAAAGACATGCTGTAGGTGGATTGGACACTCTAAATTGGCCCTAGGTGTGAGTGCGTGCATGTGTGTTCCTTCTGTGGAAGGTTGGGTGCTGGGCTGGCAACTTGACACTGTAAAACTCCACTGCCAGTTATGAGCAGACAGGTGATCCGCCGTGGCGACCCCTAACCGGGAAAAGCTGAAAGAAGAAGAAGATAACTGATGCAGTTTCACATTTGATAAACCTTTTGTAAATATTGTGAAGACAGCTTCTCTTTAAAATTTGGGTGACTGTAGGCAAAAAAGGCAGAAGCAGCTTCTTTAAATTAGTGACTAAAAGGTTTAGTTTGCTAAAATTTAAATAGATTTCTACAGCAGCTACAAAGATGGTGCAGACCTTTCACCACAAACAGCATAGTTCCAAATGACGACCACAGATAAATAGGCTTCCACTATGACTGGACAAAAGTGAATGCACCAAGAACTGGAATCCTTGAACTGCACTCACAGAAAAAAATGGCTAAAAACACTATAAGTGTTTCTGTAGGGAATAAATTCCTCACACACCCTGAAGATATATATATATATATATATATATATATATATATATATATATATATATATATACATAGATATAGATACAGATATAGATATACATATAGATATACATATAGATATACATATATATATATATATATATATATATATATATATATATATAGATAGATATAATATATATATATATATATATATATATATATATATATATATACCAACTTCATGGTCATATCAACTTGATGAAGAGGGGAGGTTGCCCAAAAAGAACATCACTGCTGGCACAACCTGCCAACAGTGACTTCCTATGGAGGGACTCCAATCGTTGCTAGGTTGAACCTTGGGCAACTGAAGCTCAATAGTTCAACCTTACTTCACCAGCAGGGTAATGGATTAACAGAGTACCATTTATCAGACCTCTGATAAGTCATCATTCATGAAACACAAAAATGAGTATACTCACAGTCATGTGATTTAAATGATGTATTTAAGTGCTGTATTGTTTTAATTGATGTATGTTCACCTGAACAAGCCTTATGGTGAAAGTTTTAACTTATGATTATTAAATTTGCGTCCTTTGTGGTTTTCCAGTGCTTTATTTTTGTGTTTCACGTGTGCTTTTGGGAGCAACTGGATTTACAACCTGTTCACTGCCGTGCTTTTATTATTATTTATTTTAAGTCATCTTTCACCTAGTATGTTCTTTTTGCCATGTGGCATGTGTGGAGGTCTAGGCATAGTATTTTATTTAATCACCATCAGCCACTTTTGGCTGATGTTTTAAAAGACATATTTCTTGGTTATGGCTTAACGGATGGACAGATTTGTAGTGGCGGTGCTTGAAATGTATTTTTCATTGGCTTTTTTTTAGATTCAGTAGTTTGCTTTTTTTTCTGTTTTAGTTTTTGCCTGTTTTTTTCTAATCATTTAATTTCTTGTTTTGTTTGTTTGATTGTTGCCGATTCAATCAAGTATACCTTAGTACCTTCATTTGTGACCTTTTATAACCTGATGTGTCCAACAGTGGGAAGTGGAAGCTTCTGACTTGCCTTCAGTCACATGACTCTGGTATAACCACAAAATGCTGGAAACTCAGTTTACATGAACTGAAGAAAACGGGTATCAAAAATTTAAATAATGAATGAATGAATGAATATATCATTAGTAAGATAGAGGGCAGTAATGAAGAAAAAAAGCAGCAGATCATACTCAAGCCTATTGATTTGAAATAATGTCTTCAGTTGCAAATAATAGTTGCTGTGCAGGCATCTTAGTTCAGCCTTTAAGTTTTTGAACCACAAATAGTTCCAAAGTTCAATGCAGTCAAAGAATAAATGAAATTTATTGCTAGCTTGCTGGACAGCAGAGTTCATTATTTGCTGTCCTTCTGCCCTGCTACATCACAGTCTAGAGTAATAAATGTGAGCAGGTAAAGCATCAAATGTAATGGAACTACCCTGCTCTGAATCAGCGGTTTAGCTCAGTTTAAAAATTTTGCATTGATCAGATTTTCTGCTAGGCCGAAACTAACCTGAAGCAATAAAAGTTATGTTATGTCTACTCCCTAACCTTTAGAAATCGTATGTCAACAGGTTGTGTCATCACAGGCATCGTGTCCTGCAGTCTTTGTGGGCAGCCCAGTGCAGTTTTTCTTAGGTAATTGTCAATGAGGCTCTGAATAGTTTACCTGAAATGCTATGCCATAAACTATCACTTTACGCTGAAGCTGCATCTACATACTCAACTAGTTTATAAAAACCTTCTAAACCTTTTATATTATTCTTCATGATTTATGTTTGTTTGTTGCCTGAAGTCAAGTTATAACTTGTCAGCTATTTAGCAACTTTTCAAGTGCTGTGCTACATAGTAATAAAATAATGTCAGAAATTCTCAGGCTGTTTCCCTTAATAGCATCAGCAAACAAGAGGACAAAAAAGTAAACTTATTACAACCACAAGATCAGCCTTCTGATCTAGAAAATTTCTTCCTGCCAGTAAAATTGTCATAGTTACATGCTGAAACTATAGCATCTTGCCTTATATGTGATTTACAAAGCACAAGGATGTCTCTGCAACTCAGAAAAGATTAAATGCTGAATTACTGTTAGTCAAATAAAACAATATGCACCTTGGTTGCAGTTTAGCCCAGTTCAATAATAAGTAACAAACAATTAGTAATGTAATTTAGTTTGTGTAACAGTACAAATGAAAATATGAATGGTTAGAGCATATGGCCACAAAGTTCTAACCCAAAACCTTAACAAATGCACTATAGCATTACACAGCCAAAAGTGGCTGATGGTGATTAAATAAAATACTATGCCTAGACCTCCATACATGCCACATGCACGCGACACAGAGCTTATAGTACATATACACACACAACACACACTCATAAAATAGAGAATAAGTATAGAAAGAAACACATAATTAGGAAAAATCGGGAAACATATCATATAATAGAGTGAAATGTAATAAGTCAGGTATAAAAACATTAAAGTGCCGACAACTCAAATTGTTATCTTGCACTAACCCTTTTCACAGTAGCAGTACACTGCACTGCCTTAAGAAGATGGCCTCTGACAGCATGTTTAAAGGCCTAAAGTATAACAAGGGCTTTCACCTTTGTGAATACTTGGTTTCAAATGGCAAGACCTAGTCTAGAGAATGCCCTTTCCCCAATATGAGGCATTTTGTTTTAATTTACTGTGGTTGTCAATGTTGTTTTGAAGGTTGGATGGCATGTATTTGTGTATGCAATGGAAAAGAAAGTTTTAGAATGGGTATGGTGGTCTACAGTGTGTGCATTTCTTGCATATGCTTTGATGTGGTGTATATTTGTTGACATCTCTTATATAAAGTAGTGGGTATCTGGGAGGATGCAAAGACACTATTTTTGGTATTTTACCCTTTGAATTTGATGGTTTACTTTCTGATATATTGCTTCCAATGCAATCTAACAATGAGGCAATGAGGATTCAATATAGTTCCTATCCATATATATTTATTTGTGTGTGTGTGTGTGTGTGTGTGTGTGTGTGTGTGTGTGTGTGTGTGTGTGTGTGTGTATGTATATATATATATATATATATATATATATAGAGAGAGAGAGAGAGAGAGATGTAATAAGGTATAAAAACAGAGATAAAAGGGTGACAAAAAGTTATAGATATAGATATCTCTTTGGACCACATTGGAACAGTTCATTTTACCAATAAACCACTCCTCAAGAAACCACTTATCATAAACCACTTGTTGAAAATCCCAATTTTTAAATGCCCAACTAAACTGACTCATCTTTTCCCCTATTCTGTCTCAGATGCATACACTTTTTATTAAGCTAAGCTGCAATTCCAAGCCAATTATTTTTATCCAAATGTATGCCACTCCTACCAAATCTGAATCAACTTCTGTTCTGCTCCAAGATCTCACAATAAACCTCCTAACATTCCCCCACTCTTCATCTACTCCTGCCTTGAGCTATACCAAAAAACACAGAACTTGCATGTTTAGGATATATCTTTCTTTCATAAATCATTCTGATATACTCCTCTAGCTTTCTTCTCTCCTACCTCATTGCAGTTAACCTTCAGCTGTTATCTTCTCCTCTTGTCATTCATCAGGTCTGCTAGATCCACATCAGCAAATCCTTATTTTCTATTCAAACTTTTTTATGGATCCCTTCCTTGATAAGTAAGGGAAATAAGAGGAACAAATGGGCTCGGTGGGGGTATGGGTAGATATTAGTGGCAACTGGAATAGGGGCTAAAAAAATGTGTTTGCACCATAACATGAAAAGTATATTTATTCTCAACAGAGAAGAAACAGAAATAATAGAAATATCAGTCTGCTTAAATCAAAAGTCAATGAGATGATATGCAGTCACGAAATGTAATAATGAAATGTGTGCTTACATATTATCACTATTTGTTTACTAACTTTCTAATGCTTGGATACTCCATTTTAACTGGTTTCCTAAAAAATAGTTAAATGGTATTAAGTAATATCTTGACTTAGGGTTCTAGGAGGCAATGCAATGTAATAATGTGTACCATGCATGAAGACTACACAGCTAGAAAATGTCTATGTGCATTAGTTAATAAACGTTTTGAAGAAAAAAAGAAAAAAAAGGATCTCTGACAATGATTTGCTCTTGACAGAATGGATCTAAAGACTTTAGTCAAGATCTTCAACTGCAGAGAAAAATAATTTTGTACAAAGACTCAACTTGAAGAGTTTATGGTATTTTAATAATGTAATAAGGATGTGAAACCTGGGCAGTGAAGAAAAAGGACAAGAAGAAATTGTGTATCTTTGAATTACTATGCAGAATAATAATTCAGTGCATCCAACAGACTACTGGAAGCTCAAAAGGCTACTTTTTGAATTTTGTACTTTGAATTTATCATATTAAAAGAAAGATTATTAGGGACATTGTGCCTGGCAAGACCCAAGGTCTTCATAAAACATAAGACTGACAGTGTGATAGACTGGAACAGTACCGATACCAATGGATGCAATGGATGCCCCTCTTTTAGTTATTAGTTATCTCAGAGAAGATAAGAACACAGCTCAGGACAATTACCCATTGGGTTGCCATGAGTCAACTTGATGGTTCTTAAAAACAGTAACCGAATCAGTAAGCAAGATGTTACTGGATCATATGTGAGTAAGATGGGAAACATCTGTTCCAATGTTGATTCCCCATAAGCATATAACAGCCAAGGCAGTGGCAGCACCTAGAATGCTTTACCATTAATTTGGCTCCACTCCAAGATTATAATTGTGCAAGATGTGTTTCATCCTTAACAAGTGTTATCTCTTTCCTTATGGTTGTGTAACCATGATATTAGCATATAGAAAAAAAAGAGTGTTGGAGTTACCCACATGGAGCATGTATGGGGGGGTTCTTACCCCAGCAAAAAATGTTTTAGTAATTTTTTATCAAATGTTCTATGGATATTTATTTGTGGAATCCGCCACAGGTGCTATGTTGACCAGCACTCTAATTTCTGACTTTCATGATGGATTTGAATTAGGTATCGTGAAACAATATATTTGTATACTAGTTAATTATAGCATGTGCAAATTTGTATGTATGGCTAAAAGACAATATCAATAGGCTACAACCCTGGAAAAAATTATTCATAACAAACTTAAAAAATGGTCACAAAGTTGGTTATGGTACTACAGGAAAAAAGAAACTGTCAGAATTTTATGCCAGCAGTAGATAGTGTACAGGCCATATCATCTTGTTACAGTCACTTAAAAATTTTGATTAAGACAGGCAAGACATCATAGCCATCATCTGGCTAGTTCTCAGCATTAGATGCAGCAGTCTTGGAATTAGAACTCTATATGGGAGCAGTGAATAGTTTTCTTAAAGTTACTGGGAGTTGTCAGTACTACTTCCTACTCTGTGAAGATGTCAAAGTAGATTTAAAACAGGCAATGATGTAGTAAAACCACAGTAATTCATCCAGGAAACCTGTTTGTAAAGAAATATATTTGGTAATGAAAATGCAAATGCTGGCTGGTATATTGAGGGAACACTTGTCCTTTGTATACAGCATTATAACAAAAGTCCCAGTCCTTAATTTTGGATTGATTGCAAACTGGCATCATAGATGCATGGAGGATTGCAAATGTGACCTCCAGAGAGTAAAATTATGAGAAACACTGATTTGGATAATAATGGAAAAAGGTTCTGAAGATGCCAATACTTAATGCTGACTTAGATGATTTAAACAAGAGGAAGCAACAAGACAAATGAATATGTGACCCTGGATATGAGAATATTCAAAAGAAGTCATTTAATTAAAGCTAAAATGCCTACTTTCTAATATAAATTGACACTACAGAAGATTCGTTTGCCGAATACATTATGTTTGCTATACCATACTTCATATCTACTCCACTTAAGTTGGTTCAAAGTGAATGATTAAACAGAAGTTCGGGTGGATCATTTGGCCCATATCTTTGCTGAGTTTGAGGCTGCTGTTGGGGAAGCATCACCCTCTCATACTGTATCAAGACGTGGGCAATCTTGTCCATTTCATGAAGCCAGCAATGAAAAAGACGAACTTTAATGAATTTATTTTCATTTTTAACAGGATGGTTGAACTAGTTTCAATGACCTTTTTTCTGTCATGACCCAGGTCTTTAAGTAGTCACAAACAATATTTACACATAGATGTTATTAAACATATAAATACATAAAACAGATGCACAAAGGTATAGAACAGGAGATGAATATTTGCAGTAAGTTAAACACATTCTTGATATTGCATTTTAGTGCTACTGCAAAAACTGTATTAGTAAAAGTGGCTGAATAGACCTACTACAAAATTTAAGAAATCCAATTAAAATAACTATATACATATCACCATATTTACAAAGTTCTAAGCATCAAGTAGCTGGATATAGAAGCCACTCCAGTAGAGGTTATTAAAACTGCATTTATTTAAATATTACAAAAAAGCCAAATGTCACAAACTGAATGGAAAAAGCAGACCTGGAACACTTTCACAAAAACCACGATACACCATAGATTCCAACCAGTGTTTTAATGATGCTTCCTGGTACCTTGGCCATTATGCCTTCAAGCGGGAATTCCTGTTTGAAGGCATACTGGCCGACGTACCAGGAAGCATCATTAAAGCAGGAAGCATCATTAAAACACTGGTTGGAATCTACGGTGTATCATGGTTTTTGTGAAAGTGTTCCGGGTCTGCTTTTTCCATTCAGTTTGTGACATTTGGCTTTTTCATTTTGGGTTATTTTTTTGCAGTCAATTTGCATTTATATTAGCCAGGATCCTTGAAGCAAGGGTGTGTGCAATTTCTTTAAGATGATCTTTAAGTTTTAGGTGGAATATAGTATATCAATTATTTTTTAAAGTTTTGTAGAATGGCATTCGAGCTGACAGGAGCTGATTTTTGGCTGTTGCAGCTAAATATTCAGTTTTATACAGCTTGCAACAATGCAGTACAGTGTTTAAGTTGAAATTAAAATGACATTTGGCAGGACTTACTCAATTTTAGGGATAAAAGACATTAAAAGCCCTTGATTTTCTTGAGTCCCTAGTTTATTTATTTATTTATTTATTTGTCTTAATTTACTGGAAAAGTTCAACTGGCTAATATCCATTTTCAGCGGAAACCTGGGGAGAAAATCTCCATTTGCTTGCATTGTGTTTTACTACGTTCCAGTCAAACACAGAATAGTTGTATTTCTATTTACATTTATACACAAATAGTAGTTACATTTATACATTCTAAGATTTTACACAGATGGAAGTTACTAAAGAGAAAGCAAACATGCAACTTAATGGCTTGTACAGGCAGCAGTTATGTATAACAATTATTTTGTCATTTCAGTAACAGGTTGAGAATTTTATGTTTAAGGAGAGTATTTGGAGAGTATTGGGTAGTGAACACAAAGTTTTAACCTTGTGATGAGCATATACAGGACCAGGATTGGTTAAGGTGTTGTTTAAGTAGTGGTTTAAAACTAGTGAGTTTGTCAAAGAGTTTTATTTGTGTGGAGATATTATTCCAGAGTTTAGCAAAGAACTGAGAGTGCAGAGAGCCTCTTGCAACATTATATGACTTATTTGTAGTAACAAGAATTTGTTACTAGAATTGAGGTCCCTTGCTGGACAGTAGGGTAATAAGTGTTGTACTGCATGGACCTTTTCTGGATGATTAATGTGTTTGTGTGCAGTAGCTAGTTGTGAATATGTTAGACAGTTGTGCAGTTCAAGCCAGTTTAATTGCATTAAGCTAAGACAATGGTGGGTCGTATGTGGGAGATTGGTGGCAAATTTTGCTATTATATTGTAGCAGGAGGCAAGTTTCTTTCTTTGAGTATTGTTTAAGGAGTGGTGTATAAGAGAGTCGGCAGTAAGAAGGTGGTGGTAGAGTTTTTCTTGCAGTATCTGTAAGGAATCCATTGATCCTATAAAGGGAGCCTAGTTTCTGCTGTGTAGATTTAACGGTGTGCAGTATATCGTGGTCATATTTGAGACTGTCATCTATTATAACACTTAGAAGTCTACTGTGAGTTATAGCTTAAATGACAGAATTATTTGCTGACATTATGTTAAAGGATTGCCTTTGATTCTGGCAACTTTGTGAGGTGAAAGTCCTACTGAGGAGAGACAAACAAGCAGTTGCTCTTGCGAGACAGTATCAAATGCTTTTGACAAGTCTAAGAACATGGTGGACACAAGTAGAGTACCGCTTCTATTTTGGTTTATTATATTGGTAAAATGTAGTAGAGCAGTAGTGGTGCTGGGGTCTAAAGCCACGTTGTGTTTCTGAGAGTAGGTTATTTGAGGTTAGGTATTGCATCAGCTGCCTATGGATGCATTTCTCTAATATTTTGGAGAAGTGGGAGGGAATCCCTATTGGCCTGTAGTTATTAAACTCTGTAGATGTGCCTACTTTGTGCAGTAGTATGATGTAGGATTTTTTTCTACAGTAATGGGACATATCCTTCTACTATGGGCCTATTAATTAGTATGGACACAGGGAAGGGTATGCTTTCTGCAGGCATTTTAGGTAGTCTGATGGCAGTTGGTCTACAGCTACAGAAGTAGTTTTTAGTTTAAGAAGCAACTTCCTTACAAGCAAGGTAGATATTGGACTAAAACTGAAGAGTCGCAGGTGGTTTTGAGTGAACAGGGGTACTGTGAGGGGGCAGATGTGTTAGTGTCTTAGAGAGAAAATATTGATTGTATAAAGTAGGAATTAAACTGTGTAGGGATAGAGCCTGTAGTATCATCTGTTTTTGGAGAGGGAATAGTAAACTTGTCAGGGATAAATATTCTTTTAATGAATGCTGCCCAAACAACACAGGAACCAGTGAAAAAATCCAACCGCTAGTATAGGACTTGACAAATGTCTGCACAGCTTGAACAGAGAATAAAAACGTTGAATGTGATCCACACAATGAAACTAGTTAAATAATTTATTATAAAATCCACACCATGAAGTTAAAATTCCAGTTAAGTGCTTTCATCTGCAACTTTGTGGTGTGGATTTTATAATAAATTATTTAACTAGTTTCATTGTGTGGATCGCATTCAACGTTTTTATTCTCTGTTCGAGCTGTGCAGACATTTGTCAAGTCCTATATTAGTGGTTGGATTTTTTTCACTGATTCTTTTAATGAAGACTAAAAAAGTTTGGGGTTGTTTATATGTTTGTCTTGTAAATTGGCATAATATGTTTGCATATCCTGTTTGCCATGGACTTATGCAAGGTTTCTAAGATGTCTAAATTGCTGGAAGACCTATTGAGTTCTATTTTTATACCAATTTTCCAGGCTTGATCCCTTTTTATCATGATTTTTTTTTTAATTTCCTTTGTCAGCCATGGTTCGGGGTTGGGCGTTACTCTTTTATTACATACTGATGCTAGATTATTTAAGGTCTGTAAGAATACATTAATAAAGTTTTCTTCAGCACTATCTAGTGTCATTGTTCTAAGTACATTTTAGTTATATTTTTTAGTGTTTCATTGAAAATATCATATGTTGGTATGTGGTCACTTATGCTGAGAAGCAGCCTCCTTTTGTCAGTTTGTATGGTTTGTTTGTAAGAATCCAATCTCATGCTGAGTATATCCCTAAAGTTTTATTGATTCTAGTAGATGTGATTATTAATTGTCTGAAGTTGTACAAGTTTATGGATTTAGTGGGGGTAGTGAAATTTATGAGTTGCCAGTCTATATTTGTCTTCAAGTATTATAGTTTCAGGCTTAATTTGTTGGACTATCCAACACAGGATGGTTTCAGCGGTATCAATGTTATTCCCTGGTGGTATATAAATTGGTGTTAAACATATGCATTTTCTAATGTTGATTTTTAGGAGTGTTAGTAGTAGTTCAGCATTGTTAAATTTAGGTATTTTCTGTGGAAGTAAGGTAGCGCTTAGGGAATTTTTTATAGATGATTGCTACATCACCCGCATGTTTGTTTTGTCTGTCACACCTGAGTATATTGTATTGTGTGTGTGTGCGTTGGGGGGGGGGTCATTTCATTATCCTCTATTTTTTTAACCAGGTTTCAGTAGCTATGGCAACATCAGGAGTGTATGTGGCAAGATTAGAATGTATATCATGGATTTTATTGCACGTACTTCTTAGGTCCATATTTAGTAAGGTGTGTTTGGATTCTATATTTTGCTGAGATGTATTAGGTGATTGGTTTATTTTGGGGTTGGAAGTGATGGTTTTATGAACAGTGGGACCAGGGTTCGGGTGCATATTTCCACTCATTTTTTTGAAATTATATTTTATTGCTCGAAGAGTGTGGCCAGTTATATTTTGGTTCTTGGCTTGATATTTGGTTGCAAATTTGGATGCTTAGTTTGGAGATATTTACAGAAAAATAAATCAGATATGGCTTCTTTGTGGAGCTAGGGCATTATGGAGAAAGACAGCCTAGGCAGATGTTAATATTTTTTTTGAGGATTAGCTGAAGTCCTAAGTATTTGAAGGAGGTGGGTTTGATAATTGGTGATAAAGGCTAGTAGAGTGAGGAGAAATAGTAAAATAATTGGGTTTTATCTCTGTTGTAAATTAGGATAATAAAATGTTAGGAGGGTTGTGGGTTGGTTGTAGAGATGTAATTTAATAGTTATAGGAGGCAAGCATTAAGACAATTTGAGAGAGAGTCTTGGGTGGTAAACTAGAGTGTGTGTTACTATTGGGAGTAATTGTATTGATTGTTTTCCTGCTGGAGGGGAAATGTTGGCATTGGTTAGAGGAATATGTGGGTGGTGCTATGGAAGTATAAAAGTAAAGAAAGATAGGTGTGTGGGATTTAGGGGAAGAGTAGGGGAGCATTGTGAGCCCGAGCATTAGCAAGAGTGAATGAAGGTGGTCGAAAACTTGTCAAGAGACATATAAAACAATCAGTGACTTAAGATAAACAGCCACAAATCTGCTAAGAGATAAGTAAAATGAACAACGCAGATTAAAAGGCGTCTGTGCTAGTAGATGAATGTGTTGATTTTGCTGCTCTAGGACACAGTTTTAGTAGGAGAGTTAGACCAATATCACCTTGGTCTGACCAATGGTGATAACAGTAACAAATTTAACTTGACTGTTAGAACAACTCTGTAATGGAAGGAGGTTTCTATGGACTTTGAAATGCAAAGTCCAAAAGCCTACCTCAACCCCCACAGACCAGCAAAACAATGAGAAAAAGTAGCCAGAATGCAATAGTTCAGCTCTGGAAAAATACTGGCTGGGAACTCAAAAGTGGCTACACAAGAAGAGAAAACAACTTAAGGAAGGGAGACAGAGGACTGCTAAAAAACAATGAATTGAGCACAGTTAAAGGAGAAAGTACTAATGGGACTGCTGTGGTCTAAGAAAATGGAGCTATTATAGTGGAGAAAGTTCTTTGTTTTAGTCTGCCATAATATTTATAATTTACATACAAATATAGCCCACAGACTGGTGTTCAAGCTGTAGACTTCACTGTTACATACATATCTATTTGCTTGCAGGGACACTTTTACTTAAAATTAAATACACACTAAAGAGACAATTGAGTGCACTGAGTCGATGTTGACTGCACTAGCTCAATGCTAAAATTGGTTTAGTAACTGTTTCAAGCAAGGAGAAATAAGAAAGGTAAGGGGTAAATCAAGGATAACTGCCTTGAAGGCTTACAGTTCCACTAAAGAAAGACAGGAGGATATAAATAATGGGAGTTGCAAGTCTAGAAGAAATGAAGAAAAATATAAGAGAAAGAAATAGTTTGAGTAATAGCAGTAAGAGTAAATATCAGTGTCTGTTAGGAAGGAGAGAGTAAAAGCTGACTAGCAGGATGTCAGTGGATGAGTGCTTACAGACTATAAAGCTATTGCTTACAAACTAGGACAATGAAGCACTTGTCTTCAGACTAGTTACTATGCAAGGTAAAATATATATAAGACCGGATGCCTCTAATACTTACTTAAAACACAAGGCCAGAGGTAGTACACAGTTTGCCCTAATTAAATGGTGGTTGGATTGAATAGATTCATATTTCCTATTTGGATGAACCTGCTGCCTGCATACTTAAGTTTCCAGTGAACCTGACAAAAAAAAAAAAAAAAGATGTATTCAATGTTTAGTAGAAATCCAATTAAACTACTATGGGATGAGCTATGTGCAAAGGAAAACTGTCACCAGTAAATGCACTGAAATTGTAAGTGGTTTCTTAATGTTGTTGTTGTTGTCTTTTGGCTTTTCCCGGTTAGAGGTCGCCACAGCGGAACTCCGGTCCGCTAATGATTGGCAGTAGATTTTGATGAACACTGAGGTGCCAGCTTGACGTTCAACCTTCAATGAAGGCACACCCTTTTACGCATGTCTTTCGAACACCCACCCAACCGCGGGGAGGACATGCAGACTCCACATAAAAAATATAGAAATTAAGTTCCGTAATGCAGTTGCTGTGATGGGGTCACTTGGCTTACCACCTTAAATAACAGATCCTCAGAAGGAAATAAACAGTACCAATTTAACACACTTACAAATTAAGGGCATTAATCTTTCAAAAAGCAGCTTTTTCGCATCAGAAGAACAAAGGAACATAGATCAGTGAATAAGCCAAGAAAAATTAGAATCCAACAAACTTTTTTATCAGTGAAAGGACTTGATAGTGCTATGAGATCTCTCCAGTTTAGATAACCTTTCTAGCTTATTTAACACCACTTGTAAAGAGTTATGCTAATAAAATAAGCATTCAGTCTTTATGAATGACGGGAATTATGATGACAAATATTGAGCACCATTACAATTGCTGACCCAAATCACCTAAAGTACAAAAAAATGGTTGCAAGTCATACTTAGAAGGCACAATTACAGGTAGAAATTACCTTTAGCAACAATGGCTACAAAGCAGCAGTTAGATAAACACAAATCAATTGGTAAAGTAAGTATAATTATAAACTTCAAGCATTCTATTCTCTTTGATCACTTACCCTGTAACTCCCTTGCAACCTGCTAGAGAGAGAGAGAGAGAGAAAATTAAAGGAAGGAATGATGAGAGAGTGTGGAGAGAGTGAGATATAAAGGTATAATTACCACAGAAACACTCAACAGACTCTGTGGAATTAGCCTTGGTTGCCCCCCCCCCCCAAAAAAAAAAAAGATAAAAATCATTAAAACCATTATAATGTAGTAGTTCAGCTCTGGGAAAAATAATCTATGTGAACTCAAAAGTGGCTACACAAGAAGAGAAAACAACTTAAGGAAGGGAGACAGAGGACTGCTAAAAAACAATGACCTGAGCACAGTTAAAGGAGAAAGTACCAATGGTACTGCTGTGGTCTAAGAAAATGGAGCTATTATAGTGGACAAGGTTGTTTGTTTTAGGCTGTCATCATATTTATAATTGCATTATTAATTTATAATAAGTTATCATTTATAATAGATGTTACACTGAGTAGGATGCTTTTACTTGATGAAGGACTTTGTGTAGTTTCTTCAATGTGGAACTAAAAGCTTAAATTTTGGTCTAACTTTATTTTGAGATGCCTTTGGGATTTCACTGAAGACAGTGGTTTGTCAAGAGTGCCATTTATTATTATGGCATTGGCTATATGTAGTTTCTTTGAAGCACCTAGAAGCATTTTGGGGGTTTATATAGTTAGGTTGTTCAAAGCAGCCCAATTCCATAAAAAGGTGAACTAATTTGATTTTTCTGGAGACCTTTAGGTGATTTGTGTGCCTTACCCTGGGATTCATGAAGCCTGCGCCAGGTGCAGGCGTAGCATCAGCATTCTAACACCAAATATGGCCACTGAGCAATTCAGGTACGAGCTGTTTCCATGTGCACTACCTGCGTACGCTACGTACGCACAACTCCTGAGCCTTGTATGCTAATTACCCCATGTGCAGCAGTGTAGCATGCAAATGAAGGTATGTAGCGATTTAGGAAGTGGTGCAGGTGTAGTGTAAGCATGCAAAAATGTAAACCGTAGAAAATGGTTTACATTTTTGCAAACATAAAATCGGAGCCATGACAGCCGACCAAACACATGTATTATAATGTTAATATATGCCAATGGCTAAATATACAAAATATAAAGTTAACATTTAATACATATAGTCGCACTATCGCGACGTGGAAGCGCAGAACAGCGGTGCGCAAAGGGGATCACAAGGAATATATAAAAATATAGAATAAAACTGCAATGAAACACATATCACGATTTCCCCATAATAGTCAATGGCAGGCATGCTACACCATATTCATGGCGCAAGGGTTGCTAAGGGGCAGTGACAGTGTTATGTGCAGTAGCTAGGAATTAGTAGGCAATGCCATGTAAATGAGAGGAGTAATAGTGAATCACAGATTCCCCGCTGGTGTAAGAATGCACCTCACAGCATAGCGTTATATACCGAGGTGAGCTCTTGAGATAGTGATGACATCAAGAGAGGGATGTGTCGCCATTGCTTAAGCACATTGGAGCATTGCTAAACTGGTCTGCCCCTAGCTAGGCAAAGCTGCAGGATAGGGGTGTGTCGAATTGTCCATAGCTATGCTTAGCTGAGAGTACACAAGGTAACTGAGTATGCATGTGAACAGAGATGAAAACGTGTGTAAACCCAGTAAATGGGTACGAGGGTCATTCACTGCAGCTGAAACAGGAAGGATATAGGAAAAAAATAAGGAAATGCTGCAGCAGTGAAATTGGAGTACAAATGAGTAATTAACACCTAGGACCCTACAGTGGGCCATTGACAACAGCTAACAAGGCTGCAAGCAGCTACCTGCAGAACAGGGAGGGGCTGTACTGCAAAAAAAACAGCAAAGTGTCAGAGCAGAACAAAGGCGATATGCAGTGTATCAGCTACAAGGCAAATTTCGCCATGACTGGGTAGGGAAAGTACAAAACAAGAAAGATGGCAGGTGGATGCATGCCTGATAATGGGAGAGGATCCAGGTCTAAAAGTGAATTAAAGGGAAACAGATTAATCAAGGCAGGCAAGTAGATCTCCACAGTAAAGGCCCTACACTTGCAGTACTCATTGCAAAACCCATAATTGAGACACATAGCAGTTGGAATAGTTCATACACACCCACTTACATCAGCAGCATCCATAGCACAATACTATACAATGTGAAAGCACCTCACACACATTTGTGCATTCCCATACACTCTGCACCAGTGGTGTATACAGATGGGGAACTTTTATTATGTACATGTTAGAAGCTGCCATAGCTTTGATCCACCAGCATGTGTTGAAGACTGAAGGTGGTGTAGAGGATGATGCACATGACCACCGCAGGCACCAATGGAGAAGAAGAGTGTTCAGACCCAAGGTAACCTACCAGAGGCTACATGATCTGGAGATAGTAGAGCATTACAGGGTGGACAGGGACACCCTACAGCAACTTGTGGAGCTGTGCCGGCCACGCCTCAGAGTCAGAACAAACAGAGGGGAACCCATCCCAGTGGATACGAAGGTATGTGTAAGCCTGAGAATACTAGCTACAGGTACCTTTCAAAGACCAACTGGGGATATCATGGGTATCTCACAGGCATCAGCATCCAGGGTACTACACCAGTTCCTGGATGCCATGTTACCACATGCCAATGAGCACATATACTTCCCCCGAATGCAGGAGGAGTTGGCCAGCAATATGCGTCTCTTCCACCATGTGGCAGAATACCCGGAGGTACTGGGTGCAATAAACTGCACGCACATACACACAAGTCACCACCTGGTGAGCAGGGTAGGTGCTACATAAGCCGCAAGGGATACCCCTCCATCAACTGCCAGGTCGTGTGCAATGCCCAGGGCATTATCATGGATGTGTGTGCTGGCAGCCCTGGAAGCTATCATGACTCCCAGATCTGGCATGCCTCACAGCTGTATCAGTTATTTGCCGGGAGGGACATCCCAAATGACTACCTGGTGGGGGATGCTGGCTATACACTGGAATCATGGATGATGACTCCCATCAGAAATGCACACACACCCATGCAGGAATGCCATAATGAGGCACACGCACAAACCAGAATCATCATAGAGCGTGTGTTTGGGATGCTGAAATCACAGTTCCGTTGCTTGGGCATATCTGGTGGAGCCTTGCAGTACTCTCCAGGCACATGTGCCCACATCTTCATAGTGTGTGCCATGCTACACAATATGGTCCTGTGGAAACAGCTGCAGCAGGGACAGAATGGTGAAGGCCCTCACAGCCCACCACCATTGCTAAGGGCCCCACAGGCACAGAGGTACACAGACCACAAACACCCTGAGCCAGCCCCAGTAGGGAGATGAAGGTGTGCCCAGTTTGCCCATGCCTTGGCAAAGAGGGAACGTATAGCACACACACTGACAGTGTAGGCACCTAGGGACTGACACCTTTCTCCACCTGCACACACAGTAAAAATGGATGGCACACACACAAGACTACCTGTAAATTGTCATGTACAGGCAGTCTACTGTGTGCATCCAACATAGGCAGCCCTCAACTATTGCACAAACAACAGCCATTGGCACAAGGTAAGTTAACACATGAACAGTAAATTAAACTATCAGCATATGCAGATACTGTATGTATAGATTCATAGGTAGGCACTTGGCCAACTGCCAGAGGCCATTCATAAGGCCAGCCAAAATGTGTCAGCATTTGCCACCCTATTGATTCATTAACCATCCCTCTGTGGAGCAGAGTCAATGGTGGGATCCCTGGGGTGCATCTACTGTTCCTCATCCACCCTTCAGAGTTTCTCTTGCAGAGTGTTAGTGAGGGGCTCTGTATAATGTAGTTATGGATGTTGTTCCAAAGTATGGGGAGTGTCTGTGACAGGAAGCTGTCCCTCCAGCATCTTCTGGTTATTGTTGTGGCAAGATCAGCTCACTACAGTGTGTGACTCACTGTGACATGGATTCCCATAGGTGGAGCATATCCATCAAGTCTGAGTTCAACATGGCTGTGTTGGCCAGCGGAGATCATCTCTGGGTAAATGAGATGCCACTGAGTAAAGCAGGACTTTATTCAGTCCGGCTGCATAGGCCATATGTTGGAGACCAATATTCCCCTTGGTGAGGTACATTAGTGGACCCCCAGCTGTTGGACGTGTCCTCTGAGGTATATCCCACATGGGTTATTATTCCCTATGATGGGAGTGATGAGTGATGAGTAAAGGGGCACTAAAACCCCAGTATGTCTAGATGGGAATCCTTTAGTAGTCAGATGGCCTACATAGAAGGATGTCCTAACTACTGTGGAGATATGATTGTCACAGGAGAGATCGTTATCTACCTTAGTCCCCTGATATCCCATTACCTTGTCTGTATTAAAGTGGCTGCTGCTCATGTGTTAATATGTGGGTGCCAATTCCACAATGGAATGACCATGCAGTTAGTGGTACTTGGTTGGAGTCCATGTCATTGGCACCCTGTGACATTCTCTGTGAGGCCCCTTGAAGGATGTCCATGTCAGCTGGACTATCAATCATGGCTCCCAATTTGCAGTCATTGCCAAACATGGTCTGCCGTAGTCCACCTGTGTTTGCCTGTACATCTGAGACATATATGCCAAACAGTAGGGCTCCCAGGACTAAGTCCTGTGGGACACCAGTCGTGACTATTCAAAAGTTGGACCTGGAGACCGCTAGTCGTACCATGTGGGTTCTGTGTGTAAGCTCGTTGGCAACCCAACCTGTGATGTATGGGTGAATGTACAGGCTAGTGTGTTTATCAACAATACCTGAGTGGGGCATGGTGTCAAAAGCCTTGGTGAGGTCCAGGTAGTATGTGTGAACCACCTCCCCTGTCATCTAACATCTTGGTGACTGTATGTAAGACGTCAAACAGGTTCAGTAGGCATGAACTGCACTCAACCAAGCTGACCTGGGTTGGGTCACGTGTTCGAAGGTTACCAATGTCATTGTTAATGAGTGCCATGAGGATGCGAACCATACCATTGCAGACCAGGCTAGTCAGGCTTATGGGGTGGTAGTTACCATGGTCAGTTGTGATTTTACTGTGGTGGAGTGGAATAACCATTGCCATGTGCCATTGTATGGGCATCTAGCCTGTGGAGAGGCTGAGGTAGAAATGCTTAATTAGGTGGGGGGCAGGTTGTCGTGTACAGTTTGCAAGATGCAGTATGGGTCAACATCTGCCTCCACTGACGCTGTGTTCTGCTGTTAGAGATGGCCATTTCCACCTGTGTGTCTCTGATAGTTGGGATACTGTACCTTTCTGGTAGTGTTGTTGGATCTTTAGGGGGTGAAGTATGCACCGAATGTATCTGCAAGGATGTTGGCGATATCAGTAAGGTCAGCATATTTTGTGCTATATTTCACTGGCACAGTGCAAATCTGTGTGTCACCACGTAGATCCTTGACATAGCCAAAGAAAGCTTTGTGGTTATCTTTCGAATCCTTGCATATTCTCCTGCTAATGTTAGCCTTGGATGATGTCATGAGGGACCTACGTATCATACTAATAGTGGGCACGGATGTCTGCCCTTCGTGGGATTTGCTGTGTGTATGGAACACTGTCCTACATCTGTAGTATAGCCTGTTTAATCCAGAGGTCCACCAGACTGGTGTCCTTGTCCAGGAGGAGTGAGTCTTGGTTTACCAGCGATGGCACGATCCATACATCCTTGTAGGTGCTTATAGACTGCATTTGTAAATCTGTCTATATCTTGAGCAGAGTTTCCCCTTAGCGTGGGGGATGTGAAACCCCCCACCCCTGTCACTAGTAGTGTAAATTTAGCTGTAGGAAAGGTATACACTGTGGTATCCGTGGGTGGGGGGAGATGCTAGGGTGTGGAAACAGTGAATAGTTCATGGTCAGATCTAACTAGTGACCAGTTAACCTCCACTGTGGTGCACCTGTTGCCCATGTTGGTGATGACCACATCTAGTAGCTTCCACCCAATGTTAGGGAGGTTACCACCTGATACAGGGCATATGAGGTGATACATTCCAGGTAGTGCTGGTCCTGGAAGTGAGTACCAGAGTACGTTTCCCAGTTAATGGTATGGTAGTTGACATTGATCAATGCCAGGGTGTGCGTTAGGATTGTCATGTTCTCCATTGTCTTCAGGTAGGTGGAGTGGAGGTCCTGGGTCATGGAGAGTGATCCATAGCAGGCCACATTCCACATTGTAGTTGTGGCTGATGTTAGCTGCACATGGATGATCAAAGAGGTATCATGCTGCCCCACTAACCTGGATGTGTAGGTATCTCTGATGAATATGGATATAGCCACTCCATGTCTGTCTGTCCATGTTCTGTGACTGAAATGTGTGTTATGGGTTGTAGTCTGGTAGTGCTGGTGTGCTCTCAGGAGCCTTAAGACAGATTTCAGTTAATGCACATATGTTGATGTTGTCCATCCTGAGGAGTGCTGTGAGTGCATGCATGTTGTGATCACAACCCCTGGTGTTGAGTAGCATAAACCTCATTGAATCTGCTATTGTGCTGTTTATGGAGCTGGTATTCACCTTTGAGTCTCTCCTAAATAAGGCACCATGGGGGCGCCAATAGCCTTGGCCAGTATTCCAAAGCGTAAGGCTGACACATAGGCCTGTATGGTATCATTGCATGCATGTTCCCCATCTGTGCTTGTTTTTCATTTCCCCTGTAGGTAACCTAGTGGTAAGCAATAGAAAGCCTTAAACTTATACAAGTCTTCTAGCTTCCAAGATAGGCTTTTGGAGTGACTAAGTACCAGTGTTCTGTATGTTCTTGCTGTACTCAACTGTTTCCTGACTACATGGTGAGTTCACACTGTATATTGTGATCTGAAGATGTGTTCATAGGTTCATAGGTAGGTACTAGGCTATCTGCCCGAGGGCATTTATAAGCCTAGCCAGAGTCTGTCAGCTTTTGCTGCCCCATTGATTAACTGATCCTCTGTCAAGCAGAGCCAATGAAGTGATCCCAGGGGTATATTTTCTGTTACCCATCCATTCATCAAGGTTTCTCTTGAAGATTGTTAGCGACGGGCTCTGCCTGATGTAATTTGGAATTTTGTTCCAAAGCATGGGGAGTCTCTGTGACAGGAATCTATCCCTCCAGCATGTTCTATTTATTGTTGTAGTGAGGTTTAGCTCACTAGAGCGAGTGGCTTGCAGTGACTTGGATTTCTTTAGGTGGAGCATGTCCATCAATGCTGAGTTGGGCATGGCTTTGTAAGTCAGGCAGAGATCACCTCTGTGTAAGCGATATGCGACTGAGTACAGCTGGAGTTTTTCCAGTCGAGCTGCATGGGACATATGTTTGAGGCCAGTAATCCTCTTGGTGAGGTACTTTTGTGGTCTTTCCAGCTGTTGGAAGTGTCTTGTAAGGTACATCCCAAATGGGGCATTGTACTCTATGATGGGTCTGATGAGTGACGAGTAGAGGGGCACTATAACCTCTTTATTTCTAGATGTGAACCCTTTAGTAATTAGATGGGCTACATAGAAGGATTTCCTAACAACTTTGGCAATATGATTGTCAAAGGAGAGATTATTATCTACCTGGGTCCCCAGATCTCTTACTACCTCTTCTGTATTAAGGAGGCTGCCACCTATGTGGTAATTCATGGGTGTTTTTTTTTCCCCAAAAGGGATGACTATGCATTTTTTGGCATTTAGCTTGAGTCCATGACTTTGACACCAGGTGTCCATCTCAGTAAGACCCTTTTGGAGAATGTCCATTTCAGCTGGAGAGTCAATTATAGCTCCCAGTTTGCAGTCATCAGTGAACTTGGTTAGCCATAGTCCTCCTGTGCTTGCCTGTACTTCTGAGAAGTATATGCCGAACAGTAGGGGTCCCAGGACCAAGCCTTGTGGGACACCACTTGTGACTGGTTTTGAGTCGGACCTGGAGCCCGCTATTCTTACAGTGTGAGTTCTGTCTGTAAGCCAGTTGGCAACCCATCTCATGACGTAGGGGTTTATGGTCAGGCTGGTGAGTTTTTCTATAATTCCAGAGTGGGGAATGGTGTCAAAAGCCTTGACGAGGTCAAGGTAGGCTGTGTGAACTACATTCCCCTCATCTATGGCCTTGGTGACTGTCTCAAAGAAGTCAACCAGGTTTAGTAGGCATGATCTGCCCTTAACAAAGCCGAACTGGGTCGGGTCAAGTGTTGGAGGTTCCCAATGTCTTTGTTAATGAGTTCCATGATGATGCGCTCCATAGCCTTGCAGACCAGGGTAGTCAGGCTTATGAGGCGATAGTTTCAGGGTCAGTTGTGGCCCCTCCTTTGTGGAGCAGAATAACCGTTGCTGTGTACCATTCTATGGGCATGTAGCCTGTGGAGAGGCTGAAGATGAACAGTGTGTTTAGGTGGGGGTTAGTTCATTCTGTAGTTCGTGCAAGATGCAGCCTGGGCCACCATATGGCCCCATTGATGCTGTGCTTTTGGCTTTTGAAAGGGCTGTTTTCACCTGTGCATCTGTGATTTCCGGGACACTACACTTTTCCAGTATTGTTGTGGGCCATTTTAGGGGTGAGAGGGGGGTGAAGTTTGCACTGAATCTATCTGCCAAGATGTTGGCAATATCAGTGGGTTCACTATATTTTGTGCTATGTTGCACTAGCCCAGAGTATATCTGTGAGTTGCCACTTAGATTCTTGACATAGCTAAAGAAGGCTTTGTGGTTATCTTTCGAATCCTTGGCTATTTTTCTTTCGAAGTTAGCCTTGGAAGATTTTATGAGGGACCTTAGTTTCTTACTGATACTCATCAGGGATGTCTTTCCTTCTTAGGATTTGCTTTTTTTCTGAACTAGTTTCCTCTTTCTATTGTATAGCCTCTTTATAGCAGGGATCTACCAGACTGGTTTCCTTCTCTTAGGGGAGTGAGTCTTGGTTTTGCTAGGGATGGCCCGATCCATGCATCCTTGTAGGTGCTCATAGAGTGCATTTGTAAAGGTTCCTGCATCTTGGACACTGTTATCCTTTAGCGTGGGGGCTGTGAAACTTACCAACTCTGTCTTAAGTAAGGTGAAGTTTGCTATAGAAAAGTTTTTCACTGTGGTTTCCTTGGTTGGAGGTGGTGGTGTGGTGTGGACATCCAGAGTGATTAGTTTATGGTCTGATCTAACCAGTGACGGGTTGACCTCCGGTGTGGAACACCTGTCGCCCATGTTGGTAATGACCAGGTCCAATATGTTTTCACCTCTGGTAGGGGAGTTTACCAGCTGATCCAGGGCATTTGAATTGATAAATTCCAGGAAGCGCTGGACCTGGGAGTTTGTACTTGAGTAGCTTTCCCAGTTAATGGTAGAGTAATTGAAATCACCCAATATCAGGGTGTTCAGTAGGACCTTCATGTTTTCCAGTATCTCCAGAAAGGCAGAGTGGTGGTCCTGGGTCATGGAAGGTGATCTGTAACAGGCCACAATTTGCATTGCAGATTTGCCTGATGTTAGTTGCACATGGATGTGCATATTATGGCTGTGATGGCCTGCATGTTAGAGGTTCACAGATAGCCTACTATCTATCTGCCCAAGGGCAATTAGAAGCATAGCAACAGTGTGTTGGCCTTCCCTGCACCATTGATGAAGTAACTGAGCCTCTGTCAAGCATAGCCAATGAAGCAATTCCAGGCAGAGTTGCTGGAAGCTGTTGAAGACTGAGGTTGTGGAGTGTGATAGGGGCACTTAGTGATCTAAAGAGGGCATGTTAACGTGGGAATTCAACACCATTCAATTCTCCCATCAGGTCTTGCAGCTATCAGACTGGACAGGCTCCCTCACCCCCTGGCTGTATGGTTCTGGGACACATGATCCCAGGGGTGTATAGTCTGTTATCCATTCACACAACAAGGTTTCCCTTGAAGTGTGTCAGTGAGGGGCTATGCCTAATGTAGTTAGGAATGTAATGTATTGTCTCACAGTACATTTGTTATACATTGTTATTTCAAGAGTACATGAAGCTCAGTGAGTTTGGGGGCTCCCACCCTTTGCTTAGCCTAGCTTACACATAGAAATCATCTAAATAGGAAATAGGCGGGAGCAACGTTAATGTCAACAGTGTAATGGTTACAGCATCTGCATAGTAGCTGTGCATTTGAGGTTATAATCTCAATAAAGGCAGGGATGTTTATCATGTGCAAAAATATACCTTAACCACAGCTTGCATATATAGGTAGTAATCGTCTGTATAATAAACATTCAAATCACCCATATAAACCCATGTGTGCAGGAGAGTACAGTCAACAGAGAATGTAATGTTATGCCAGCACATAGTGAGATGTTATGTCACTGACAGGTATATATCTGGAGTAGTTAGCGGATTTGGCCATGTTTACGCACACAGGTTATACGTTACGTCTGTTTAACTGTGTTTAACCGCTGCTATAATGTCACACAAACACTTTTAAACATGCTTACAACTGCTTAAATGAGCCTTATTCTGCAGTAAAAAACATTTGTAAAACATTGCAGGTGTCGAACCCTGGACCATGCACACTATAGTCATGGGACATACCACTAAGCCATCTGAGGTGTACACATGTTTCATTGTCTTGAGACTACACCTTATACCATATGCATTTCACTGTAATGATCACAAATGGGACAGTGACTTTGTGTACATATGTACAGTACATTATAATGTACTGTAGTTTGTGAACCAACACATTCCAGTCTACAGATGTATTACTGTTACAAACTAATACAAATATATATATATATATATATATATATATATATATATATATATATATATATATATATAGATATATGTCAGTGATGTCTGCACACACACACACACACACACACACACACACACATATATATATATATATATATATATATATATATATATATATATATATATATATATATATATATATATATATATTATTATACAGTTACATCAATAGCCATATATATAAGCATCCATGAACACACTTCATGACACAGAAGCACTCCAAATGAATTGGAGTGTACACAAAACACATGCAGCTCTGGTATTATAACAATTAATGTTAACCTAATTCACCATAGAAGGGGTGGTTGTTGTGTATGTGATGATTGGGGTGTGGGAGGAATGATGGGTAATGCAATCATGCATCAAGGAGGGCCTGGGTCGGACGTCCAGTAAGTGAACTGGAGGGGCATACATGGAGTATGGGGACAATATAAAAAGGACACAAAGCAAGAACCTTACTCATTCATAATACACCCTGTCATGTCACATTGCAGCACCTACTTTCACAAACATATGAACATTAACATGTATCAGACATATGCACACCAGCTGACTGTCACAGTTGTTTTCAGTAGTGAGGAATGTCTGTAGTACAATGTATATTCTAAACACCATAACAATCGTACATATCTCAGATGCCTTAGTGGTAAAGTCAGTGACTGTGGTGTTCTTGGTCCCAGGTTCAAGATCTGCAAGGACTGTTAGGTTATTTTGAGGGCCAGAATAAGGGCTTTTGGATGCAGGTGGATTTAAGCACTCTTAAGCATATGTAAGCGGATTTCTACGTGTTTGTGCTACAGTAAGCGGCGCTGAAACACGGTAAACGGAGAAGCACTACACAAATTTGACCTTTGCTTAACGTCGCACAGACCATGGGCAAACCTGCTCACATCCACGTAAATGTGCGTTATTCACACTTTCCCTACCAGTGCCTACTCTGAGAGGTAAAATAATATCACCTTCCAGGAGTAGAACCCACAACCATGTACTCAATCCTCAGAGTAACCTAACACTAAGCTATCTGGGATGTACCTATCCCAGTTGTGTATGCAGACAGGTTAAAATACAAAAGGGAGGAATGTGTTGAAATAGGACAGCCCCCATGTACCCAATTAAAGGTGTATGCTCATATATAGATATATAGATATGTAGATATATATATATATAGAGAGAGAGAGATACATAGAGACATGTCGATATATACAGGTCTACATATATATGCAGATATATAGATAGGTTAAAAACATCTACACATCTATGGAAGGACAGATAAACGTATGCAATAATGTATATATCTATATACATATACATACATATATATATATATATATATATATATATATATATATATATATATATATATACATACATACATACATACATATCTGTAGACAGCATCTGAAGTGGTCATATCTGAGTATAACATGGACCATAGCAATCACACATTCCACCCCCCCCAAACAATATGAACATAAAATATGAAAAGTATATGCCAATGCACTATTACAAATATGTTCTATGGACACAGTCGCCAACACAACTGCAATGACTGCAAATATCCATGACAGAATTACACAGACAGCTTTCATTTTGCAAATCTTTATTACATTCCAATGTATTTCCAAAAGGATTCAAGGACTAACAGTACCTGCATGCTATACAGGAAGCATTTAATAGTGCCTTAATGAATTAGCCTGCAATTACCATAGTATTAGTCCACTAAGGAACAGGTGTTTACACAGGGAAAGAATACCCACACACATAGAGACATTGTATAAAAGGGGTTCCTACACACCTGTATGTGCTATGTACACACACCAACATCTACCCCACAACCAAAATAATTACATCAATACATACTGTCATACCATAACCAGTTATGTAACTACTGTACAACATCTGCTGAAACCTTAACATACCTGGACACAGACACACTAACATGGCCCTATGTGAAATAGTTGCCATTATACAATTGAACAGCTGCTGATGTAACAGGGTGTATGAATTAATCCCGTTTCAGAGGGTTGAAAGGTTCGTACACCAGGAAGTTTTACCGAGTACTGATTATTAGCACAGTATGATACACAGTAGCACCAAACTAAATATGTCTGGTAAGCACACTGTAAACCCCCTAACATTATATGCATAGCTATGCAACCTTGAGCTGGTCAAACAACCTGGCCAGACTGAAACATATGCAGAAGTATTAGGTACAGACAAACCCTGCACAAGTAGCAATGTTCAGAAATATAACAGCAGTACTCACATTTAGACCAACTCCTCTAGGCATTACACACAATATATTACTGTTCGTCTCCATACAGCTGTTGCAATAAATTCCAAACAAAACTTCCACGCTGCTTCCTCACAAGTAAGGCAAAGGGACAACTCTCAAGTGGAGTACTCAATTATACTCCACTGCAGACATGGTATTGGCTAAGGCAGTAGCAGTGCAGCTGATGTGCATGTAATTAGCTACTTAGGAACACCAATTGGCCATCGGGATAGCACATGTTACTGATCTGTAACTATAAAAGGTTGCCTTGTCACACATTCAAACCATCTGCATCCACCTGTAGGACAGTACAAAATACTGAAAGACAAACTGAAAATGAGTATTACACTAGTTAATAACACCTCCGATTACTAAGACGGTATGTATAACATGTAGTCTGTCTGTGTATGTAGTACCTATACTGTAAGAATTACAGTGTAATCAATGCATATAGTGGAAATAGCTATCTTGTAGCGATGTATTGTTGAGCAATAGTAATGCTTGTAGTATTCTATGTGTGTACTGCTGTAGGTCACATGGCACATTCCACATACACCACAAGGAATGATATGGGCTTGGAACCCACCAATTCACTCCCAGCCACTGTCAGTGTCAGAATTGGTCCAACAAGTATATGCTATAACAGGGGATAGTATATGTCAATATATGTATGGGTGTATAAGTAAGATGAACATCTTAAAGGTGGGCTTACCATGCAAATATAGTTTGCATTGTGAGATATTGTGCCAATAACTGTGTAATGTACAGTATTCTAGGCAGATCTATATTCTATTCTACATAGCAGTTATGTTATGTTATGCAAATAGTAGTTATGTCTATTGCAAATTACAATATTCAATGACAGGATACATAGCATTAGTATTCATCTGACAGGGTAGCAGCATGATAGCAAAGATAATTGGAAGAGCCAGGTAACTATCCATGCACATAACGCATGTAATATCCACCTCTCTACTATCATTTGCAAGCAATAACAGCTGTGCATGTGTACATGTTATGCAAATGTGTAGTGACCCTTGTTACAGGGCTGGGCCAAATGGGTATGTGCACACCTGTATAGAGTGTATATTGAGAGTACAGACACACTGGCTTGAACTACGAGGTTTGTGTAGCCCAACCTCTTACTGCCAACCTAACAACCACCTGCACATACTGTATGTAAGGTAGTGCTCAGCACTGGTAATGAAACAGGTTGCATATCATCTTTAACTCCAGTGTAACATCTGCAGTAGGAGTGTAAGATGTAGGAGACAGCTGCCCATGTGTAATAGCTGCATCATAGGTGATGGCTCACACTATCTGATTATATCCTGATCATGTCAATAGTGGCATCAGAGCCTATTGATTCATGACTCTGTTTGGAGAGTGGGTTTCTGTGCCCAACAGAGCTCATGGTCCTGGTGGATATGTGAGTATATACCCAGAGAAGGAAACAGACGTGTAGACACTTGCATCATCTGTAATCAACTAACAGGATGTGATGTGCTCCTCAGAGGAGGATTGCTGCTAAAGGTAGCTACAATGTTTCCATAATAGCCAGTGTTGTCACGTCCATAACACAAATATTTACATGTGAGCATCACTGTCTAAAACATCTCCATAGGCAATACATAAACTAAATACAGTACTTGGTACTTGTAGTACTGACTGCTCATACAGGCATGTCCACTAGTCAGCTGCTGGTGTTTCCTAATGTCAGCTTTGTGTATGTGGCCATCCTGGGGGAATGTAATCTCTATGCCATGCACACTGCCAGACCCACCTAACACCATGCCCCACACATTGTTTGGGATGCAGCTACAGGGGTAAGCTGGAAGGCAGCCGAGTCTACAGCCATGACTGGACTGGACAGTCATGAGGTGTAGGTTAACACATGCAGCTTATCAACACAACTAACACATACCCTTACCAGAACACAGTAAGGACACCCACACACACTACCGGAAATCACACACATTCACAGATGCGTCTAAGTATCTGGCCAAACAAGTGACCCCCCCCCAAGCAGGAAGAGACAGACACCGAAATACACAAACTGTATAACATAGTTTACATAATTGTGCCACACCTCTGAACACATGACTAGAAACATGCCCAACAGTACTCCTTTGTGAATGCAAACTCTAGCACTATGTTACACACTGACCTATACGAGGGCATACATACTGTCAGCTGCCTGTCTGCCATGATTAGCTACATACCCATACACTCAGACCACCTTTTGAATTATACACATGGCTCTGGCATATTCCATGTTGTTGTGCAGGAGCTGTGATGCAGTAGCCTGGACTGCATGGAAACACATGTAGGAACTGTCAGGTCTTGTAGCCCATGCTGGTATGTCCCAAGGCCTGGGTGGCATTTTGCCATTGGCCAGAATGATACTGCAGTACAGAGACAAAAGGATTGTATTCCACAATTGTCTAGTATAGTGGTGCATGCCACAGGGTATCCAGTATCTGTCGTCCTGGGATAACATGGCTGACAGACCATGACGCTTTGCCAGATGGCCTGCACCTGTCACCCCTGGGAATCTGGATACTGCCCAGGGGTCATGCTTACCCTATAGTGCATTCATCATGCACGGTTCAGGTGAGGGTCCACTGCTGTTACAGGACAGCCAAGCAATAAACTGCGGGTCTCGCTACACAATGATACATGTCAGAAACACTATACGGACACACATATGTCAATCCCTAACATGGAGAACATATCTGTGCAGTGGCTGAGACATGTTTCAATGCTCCAGAGAGCACACCTGCATGACCATGTTATAACACATACATCACCTCTTGCCCATTATCCTTTATTGGAACACACAGGCCACAGGTGTGTCCATATTCCTGAAGGATATGAACACCCCCATGCTAATTGCACTTGCATAACATCAGATGCATTATGCTGAGCAACTACTTTTGTGCCACAGTGGAATTCAAAATGCACCTTGAGAGAGATCACCCACTAGGCCGCGGACTTCTCAACTGTCATAATGTGCTGTAATGGGGAAGATTAGGTCTGAGAGAGAACCATAATATTGGCTACTTTCAACTATTCCATTATGAACTGGGAAGACTCCTCATGTACCAGCACCTGCGCTCAGTGCATGTTGGATTCCATCGACCTCACTGACCTGGATCACAGTAGTCACACAAACAGGGCTAACAGTATGCTATACATAGTTAGTCTCCAATGCCAATGTTATGTTTCCTAAGAGCAGAGTGGTTTGTACCATGGCACCCATGCAGATGGACAATGCATGTGCAAATGCTGAATCCTGCACAAATGAACCTTAAGCAGTCACATATGTGCAGTGATTGTGCCATTGAAACAGAACCAGGAGTCAACTCAACACAAACAAGTAGGCAAACTGGTAGTACCATGCTTTAAACTGTACCACAGAAGGTAGTAACTGTTGCAAGAGTGAACACACATGAGTGTAGGTGATCCCTGGTCAGCCACAGTAAGATGCAGATATAAAACCATGCAAAGCTACTGTGAAACTAATCAGCCACATATTATGAGGCCAAGCACAAAGCATTCTATAGCTGTGTCATTAATTGTAATGGCAACAACAAGACCTGCCATGCTGCACAGCACTATGGCATGGAAAGTACTGCACCTACAGAAATAGCACCCGTTCATCCAGATAGGGTCTCGGAGAACATAAACCCACTCTCACCTCCCCCCCACCCCAACACGTACACTTAGTAATATATCCATGTACACTACAGGGCCCCTGTACTAACGACTATGCAGGTACAAGCTGCACTCTCTCATGCCATACATACAGCTTTCATGGGACATGTCAACATCCCAGGGTGTATCCTACACAAATGTAAGAACATTCAGCTATCCACATACACATCATGTTCAATCATAGCTCCATGTCAGGCTGTGTACACACCGAATGGTGCACAGCAACAGTTATCACACCCCACAAAGGGAGCGACACCATTGATAATGGGACATAGTGCACAACTACCCTGCTGAGTCTGGTCTGTATGGCCATGAACTGTGGTCAACTTAATTGATGTACTCAGTACAGATGTAGATGACAGTAGGGTTGATTCACACTGCATATCATGACCTTGCCAGGTTGTAGGACACCATTTCCCATACTGTGTTCCAGCTACACTCAGTAAACTAGGTGGATATTCCTATGTCACAGGAGTGGTTGGCAACTGGACTGCTGGCAGAACCCACACTACAGAAGGTGTCCGACGAATACACGCACATCAAACCAGTGCCAGCCACAGTAATACAGGGGTCATTCCTGGTACTCCCCCTCTTTGTTATCTATACCACATAGACTAACACAGAAGGCATCAGCCTATTGATGTTTGCAAATGACTATGAACTAGGAGTAATAGTTGTCTCATTGTGTGCTGCGTTCAACATACAGAAGGGCCTTAGTGTGTCAGATGTCTGGTGTGTGATGTATGGCCACAATCTGACAGTTAAGTATTGTATTGTCATCACCTATGTTACAAACCCTGTACCCATTAACTACCACCTAGGCAGTGGCCAACATAATGGCAACTGTGTGTATGGGATGCAGCTGAACAGTACTTCCCTTTGATAGTTACGTCACCACAAAAGACAGATAGTCGTATGTGGCACCCCTAATCATGACAGGGTGCCATCCAGGAATATAGAGATAACTGCTCAGCCATATTCAACATCCATGTGACCCATAATAGATCACATATTTCCTTTAAGGGTTATTGCCCATGTGTAGATGGCCTACACTGCCCTTCACAATCCCTAGCTGCAGTATGTAGCATGCAGCCTACCCTGAATAAAGCCATGTCCAACCCAGAGGTGCTGGACATGCTACACTTAATACATCCTGATCCCAAATAAACACATATGTCATGGACATCCACCTTTCTAGTACAAGGATCACAGCATGCCTGACAGATCCCTGTCCCATACACTTAACATACTCTTGCCATACTATGCATCCCTATCCAGTGAAGCTGCACATTGTCCCTCTCTGTGACATGGTGTGATGACCGCATGCCAAATATATCAGTAACCATGTCTATCAGTTCTGTTGCACTGCTTGAACTGGCCACTGAAACTTACCTGTCTGTTGCCTACAGCTAGGTAACCTGTCTACCTAGGCTCATAAATGGTCCAGGGCATATAGCCTACTAGATCACTATGACCATACATGCTATAGTTGATATCCAACCCTGCAAATACCATCAGGCTAACTATTGTCCCATGTGTTACACATGTGCAACACAGGCAATACATGGCAGGATGCTACACAGCTGTACAGTGCCATGTAGATGTATATGGCAAAACACATACATGCTTGCAAGTCTGCAGGGTCACAGGTCATGTCCCTAATTGCTATGTATGACTATATATGTGACATATACACAGCATTAAGGTCAATTGCATTCATGTGAACACATCCAGGCATGTGCTGGTAGGTAAAGACACCACTACAGGCAAACAGACATGCCCACGTCAAAACAACATCCACATGGTGTATGAGCAGTGTCATCATATGACACACACATATATGGTGATAACATCACATCACCAGTAGGTGTCAAATGTGTGTGACTTATACATGTCAGTGGTGTTAGTGTCATGTAGATTTACAAAGATGTATTTGTAATCTTAATAAATGTGATACACATGTATGTTCAACTGTACTGCTGTACTCTGTGAGTTACTGTGACCTGTCTGCATCGTTATGTCTTCCAAGTACACCACGTAGCAGACTGCCGCTGTACAGCCGCTTGGAGGATGAGGTCCTCATCCCATACCTCCTCGACAACTACACAATGCTCTTCAGCCATGTGCCATAGGATGCACAGCAGTGGAATTTCCTGTGGGAGGAACTCTGCAGGAGGGTAAATGATGTTGGCGGTCACAATCGCACCTATCAGCAGGTGCGCCAACACTGCACTGACCTGACAAGATGGGCGAAACAGCGTGCTAATGCAATCACCAGGGAACAAGGTGCAACAGGTGGGGGGGGGGCACTCACCCAGCCCCCACTCACACATACCGAGGCACTACTGGCCAACCTGGGGACACATGCAGACCTCCATCCACAAGCTTTAGTTGGTATTGTGGAGGTGGGTGTCTCTCAACCACTGAGCATGGAGTTGCCTGGTAAGTCACTACTGCACATAAAACACAACTATATATCACATAGTTACATGTGTTACTGTACAATATGTAATGTAACAACATATGCAAGGCATGTATGCACACATGCCACATACTATAGTCTGCCACTCTATGTATGCACAGATGTGCATACTCCATAGTATAGTGTATTGTACTGGCTTATGTGCTAACATGGACATTGCACCCTGTAGTTACCACACAGATGTGGATAATGATCTTACTGCTGTGACACTCTTGTTTAGGTACCACTGGTGTTTTGCAGCGACAGCAGCCTGTGTCAGGTGAGATTGTTGTTATTTACCAGGCTTGATAATGCATGAAGCATATTAATTACATGCTATCTGCCATAACACACGAACACATAATGTATGGTGGTCCTGGTAATGGACACTGGTCAGACCTGCAATGCATCACACTGTTTATCTATGTGAAACAATTGAAGACTATATGAAACGCCTACACTAAACCTTCCAAACTGTCATTGCCAGATGTGTGGACAACAGTGAATACAATGGTGTGTTCCACTGTAGGGACAGGTACTACATATCAGCATTACACATGTTGAGAATATGAACCATACTGTACAGAAAGCATATGTATACACACACACTAAATGTGTTGGAGCTGGAGTATGCCCGGCCCACAGGATACACCCTTGTAGAGTATACCCTTACTATGAATGTCACACAATGTCATGTGCTATCAGACATGTCCATGACATGTAGTGGGCTGACTGCAACACTGATCAACTATCCTGCAAAACATGTCTCACATCCCATACATACCACCCTTTGTCTGCATAACCCTGTCCTCAGTGGAGCATATGGCATCTATGGGTGTATGTCATATGGGAAAACACTGACATGTGAAATAAGATGGCCATCACAACCATTGGACTGAACATGTGTACACATGGCCATGGAGGATGGCCAGAGACATGAAGCAACACACACAGCAGAAGTGATGTATATGTGTGTACACCCTGTTGTACATTGGCTCGACACAATACAACTATGGCCTTTGTGTAATGGTGATATTGCAGATGTGAAACACTAAACATCATACAGGCCTGTGCACAGCTTGTGTAGGCATAACATGAAACCACCACATAACATGTCTTGAACATCTGGAGTGTGTCACGACATGGAAGCATTCACCTATACAGTATCCAAATATATACATGTGTTGCACAACATACACATACATCCACATCAAGCCACAGATACAGTACATTCACCTTGCTGGTGTCAGACATCACTGTCATGCCTGCTCCTTATGTGTGTAAGGTACACAGATGGCATGTGGGACATAGAGTACTTGTAAGTTAGCCATGTATGGGCATAGTTGCCAGGTATCAGTAATATGGTTGCAGATGTGCAGGGGTGTCATCCGTATACCCTTCTGTGACCTGTGTCACACATTCCACATTAGAATTTATTGTGTATACACCTCGGTGACGTGAGTTACATTCCACATTAGATATGTACTGTATGTGAACATAGTCATGGCTATGAACTGTGTCAGTAGCTCACACTGTATAGCAATTGTGAAGCCACATGATGCCCTGCAATGGCTATGCACATCAGCTCAATGTGCAGTATGTCCCTGCATATTTGTAGGGTGGACAGACAACACTGCATCAGCTGAAGGCCCAAGTTAGTATAACACGTCCCTGCATTGGGACACCATCACTGTACTGTAGATTCGAAAGGACACCATTGTGTTACACATGTATGCATGTCATTCAACACGTCAGAAGAAGACACGTCATACTACATGTGATTGGCAAGGTCATACGCCACACAGCAGGCCGGTGTACTGTAAACCTGTGCTGGTCTGTGGCACCATTGCAAAGTAGGGACAGCCATCTCAAACATGTGTGTACAGCCACATGCAAAATGTCTACACTCAGCTCAGGGGTAGGCGGAATAATGTGGGGAGATATGCAAGCTATGGCTCAGGCAAACATAGTATGCAGTTGACATACCCTACTGCTCATGTCCTCACACATAGGGGCGGTGGCCAACACAAAGTATCAGTGGCAGATGTACAAAGGTCAGCAATGGTCTGTTAACATGTGGTGTATGTGCACATGCCATGGTAGTGCAGTGCAATGGTGCAAAATGCATGCATTGTGTTGCAGGTATGGGGCATAGGCTACTAACACAAATGGTGCAATACAGGTATGTATGCTAACCACCACTATAATTATGTAAAGTGCATGCTGTATGCTATACCACATGCATGCTGTTGTGTGCAACTCAAGGATGTATGATAACTACCACTATAATTACCTAAGCTGAATGCCATCTGTCATATCACCTGCATGTAGCGCGTGTGTCTGTGTGTGTCTGTGTGTCTCTGTCTGTCTCTGTGTGCATATGTCTCTGTCTGTCTGTCTGTGTGTCTCTGTCTGTCTGTCTGTCTGTCGCTCTCTGTCTGTGTGTGTCTCTATGTGTCTCTGTGTCTGTGTGTGTGTGTCTGTCTGTGTGTGTCTCTGTGTGTGTGTGTGTGCGTGTGTGCGTGTGTGTGTGTGTGTGTGTGTGTGTGTGTGTGTCTGTCTGTGTGCGTCTGCCTGTATCTGTCTGCCTGTGTGTCTGTGTCTGTCTGTGTGCGTCTGTGTCTGTCTGTATGTATGTGTCTGTCTCTGTGTCTCTGTCTGTGTGTCTCTGTCTGTCTGTCTGTGTCTCTGTCTGTGTCTCTGTCTGTCTGTGTGTGTCTGCGTGTGTGTGTCTGTGTGTGTGTGTCTGTGTGTGTGTGTCTGTGTCTGTCTGTGCGTCTGTGTGTGCCTGTGTGTCTGTCTGTCTGTGTGTCCCTGTCTGTCTGTGTGTGTCTGGAATAACTTGTAATGTACAGTTTTTGTCTTCCCCTCACAGGTGTTGATGTAGGTGCATTGCCCTCCTACGGTCCACTTGATGTTAGTGTCCCCATAGACTCTAGCAGTGATGATGATAGTATGACTGAGGCACAGGCAGGGTTATCAGGGGCTGAATCTGTCCAATTGGTTTCCATTCCACCTGTCTCCCCCTCATCCTCACACACAGTTCCCCTACCTGCACATGCCCCATCACCACCAGCCATAGAAGAAGGACAGTTGCAGGTGGTAGCATGGAACAGGGAAGTGTGGTGACTATGCAAGTTGTGCCTGCACACCATGATCCCAGTCAACTGACTGGTGATGTCCCACACAGGCATGTGCTCAACGTTGCTCATAGGAGGACCACTGGCCAACATTCCTCTGCAAGACCAAGCACATCAGCTGCAGTCACCAGATGCATGTTTTGGGCTGTAATGGAGGCACAGGCACGTGCTGAATGGCACAACAGAGAGGGTCTGAGACTTCAGAGGGCTGCTATCCGTTCATTAACTGACAACTTCCAGACACTTTCAAATGCTCACCATCATCTTGCAGATGTTTTGGATAAACAATTGGGTGACATGGTGGGAGTCCTTGACCATGGCATGTCAATCCGCAAGCGTGGAATGTCTGTGCTGGAACATCTGGTGGGAGTGAGGCGTCGGGCACATGGACATAGGCCAGCTACATCACCTGTTGAAGGTCTACGTGAACATGCTACTGCACATGGCTGCTTCCATAGTGGTGGTAGCAGCAGTAGTGCTTCTGGTGCTGTGCAGTCTACACCAGGACACAGCAGGCCACGTGCACGTGGTCCTGGACGGTCCCAACAGGGACACAATTCCAGTGGACATATGTCATCAGATGGTACCCAATCTGGACCTCTGCCTGGTAGTGCCCGTGCAACTCCTGGCAGGCGCAGGTCACGTCGCTGTGGCTGGACGCCATGAACTGTGAAATCTGCCTTGTACAGTCTGCCGCTGTCAATATTACCCCTGTGTAGGCCAGCCACATGCCAGACTTGTGTGCATACATACACACACACTGGAAACAAATGTAGGGCACCTCAACACACACACACACACACACACACACACACACACACACACACAAACACATAACATCCACACACACCCAATGATATCACAGGCCCTAACACACGCATGATGTCATCCAATGGCACAGCCTAGGCCTCTGGCAAACATTATCACCCTGTGCATATGATGATGCCTGTGCCGCATCCCTGTCATCCACACCATTGGTCCAGGGACATGTTCATATGGTCTGATGCACAGGATGAACATACTAGGTAGACAATTGTAGATTAATATTATTGAGTAGTGTTGACAGGCAGCAGACATACCATGTATTTAGAATGCATTTTGTACGTTTGACAGTATGTATCATGTGTAATAACACTAACAGCATGTTGATCTTGATGTTCTTCCTTCCCCTTTCAGGTGTAGTTGCATGTGCCGGGGGATGTTGGTGTTTGCGGGAGTCCCATATGTACATGTTGACTACCCACAGGTCAGTATGACAATACCTGTATGCACTAAGTAGCTTCCACATCACAGTTATATTCTCCCATGTTTCAATTATGTTTACTGCTCTAATGATCCAAGAGCATGATAGCTGTGTAGTAAGCTACTGTGTTCAGAGCCATCACATCCATAGTAGGTGACACCACAGGTATAGTTACCTGGAGCGCGGAGTAGGTAAAAGAGTGGTATACTGGATGACAAGGGTAAAGGCCAGTGGAAATAGTGGCTTCTCATTGGGAAACAGTAATACCCACTGCCATGACAGCATGCAAACACAGACACACCCACACACTCTGAGATTCCAGACACAGTAACACACACTCTGACACACACACACAGTTGCCAGTGTTCGGATGAGAACCCCTGCCTATGTGCATATCATCTTTATAGTACTATGCAATTACAAGATGCGCCACAGAGATTACACATGTACAGGTAGTTGGAATGGCCTAAGATCGAGGACATCAACAGGGATACTACAGTGTAGTGAGTGTATGTGGGGAAGGGGGTCCATCAATAGGCTATGTAACAACAGGTCACACCCCAGGTTGTAAATGTTAACAGGCAGTTAGTATGCCCGTCTATGATTGATGATATCAACAGGGATGCTAGACTGCTTTGAGTGGATGGTGGGTGGGGGCATTAACATTTCACTATGGTAAAATACAGCCTCACTCTAGGAACTGGACAGCCATACACACAGACTGCCACACACACACACACACACACACACACACACACACACACACACACACACACACACACACACACACACACACACACACACTGGCATTCACAAAGATATACACCTATGTCACACACATACAGACACTTTACATGTGTGAGGTTTAACCACTAGCCTATGCCTTTCTTTCTACACTTCACTCTGTACTGGTGTCAACAACAACGTTCAGGAGAGTGATAACATGTGGATGCATTCCCAACCATACATGACATATATGGACACACACCCACACGTGCCAGTACTGTGAATCAAACACCTGCCTATCTCATGATAGGTACTACAGCAGTACAGCACTATCGCATCCGGTATAATGCTTACCGACTCTTTCCTTTCACAAATGTGCTGATATATGCACAATATACACATAGGGGAGGTATTACTGTTACAGGTGTCATGGGGTTTGCCTTCGGTGTCACCCTTACAGCACCCTACATTGTCTGTCTTCCATTTCAATTAACAAAACCTGACCTTAGCAGGTACACAGGTTATTGTAGGACTGGTTGTAACACACCAGTGAGCTGTCCTCAGTAATCATTCATCTGCCAAGAAGCCCCACCCCTTAGTAGTCATGTTCAAACATCTGTCCATACCTCATGTATGGCTTGCTGTACTTAGAGCATATCACCATATACAGTTGGCAATGTTGAGGCTGTATTGCAACAGCATGATGTACTAAGACAACAGTCACCTTCAGACATCAGACACTGCACACACATGGAATCTACACAAACAGCAATACATGTACACATATGCAGTCTACCTCAGTACGTGCACTAGCAGGTCAAGAGGATACATTCCACACCTTCCCCACGCCATGTGTGAAACATAGCCGAGCATTACACCATAATGGATGTTGTATTCATTAACTGGTAGTACACCACCACTTTCACTGAGTAGCCAAGTGTACATATATTAAAACAGCACATATCAGCATGACACATACAGCATTATTCCATGTCATGCTCCTACAAACTGTTACTTGACAGTGCCATAGTGAAGCCAGGGCACTGTAATGGTCAACAATGAGCACATCATATTTGCCACACACACCTCATGTGTACTGGAAGAGTGCCAACAATGTGCTCTGTTAGAGCTAGGCAGTACACTCATTCAAGCATGTGCGAGGTCTGTGGCTTGTAAACATCTCACCCCAGCATGTACTGGCTATTGTGGTGCTAAGGCTAATGTCCAGACAGCACACAGCATGCATGGCTTGCAATTGTTGACATGGGATATATGTAGGAGCTGTGGCCACACATGGCTGCACATGTCATGAACATATCAGCTGTGACTACTCAGGAACATACAGTGCAGAGCTGGATTTCCCTGAGTCTGTCAATACAGGCCTTGTGTAGGTCCCATCATCCTGTTATTTGGGTATGTTTGTAGGGCATTGCATTAGGTGGACATGTCTAAAGACATGCATGCCTCATGGGGTGTTGTATGATATGATAGGTGGCATGGGTGACCAGTAGAGAGGGGATATTACCTCTGTCAACATAGATATCGAACCTTATGGACTGTTAGCATGCTATCTGCCATGTGCATGTGTGTAATGACTGTAGCCACCTGTATGTAGAAAGGTAAATGAAAGCTATGGTAATGTAATTTATGTTGTATGAGTATGGGATGTACATATCCAGGGCAGGTACGGTTAGGTCATATCCAACCATGAGGGTGTTGTTTACTGGTGTACAGCAACAGTCAACTATGTTAATGCTGACAACATCTGAGGGACCCTGGTATGTGTACAACTGAGCTGGTTACAAACAGTGGTATTATTGCATTGCATAACACATTATGCAGCTGTGTCTGTACATGGGTACTTTGCACAGTTGATGTAGGCCTAGATACAGTCCACCAATCGCTGGTTATGTGGTGGTCTACCATACTATGTCATGCCACATAGGGATGTGTGTTGGTAGCCTAGGAACAAGGTGGTGAATGTATATGAGGATACAACCTAGAATGCAGCATTTTTCACTGTCACCTGTACCTGACTCATCTGTGATGCGTTATGTTGGAGTAGTGGTCTTTACATGTGAGTAGCCTTTATGAATATGTGTACACCACCACCTGGTATGGTCCATACCACTGTTATACCAAAAACGAACAGAGCCAGCAGACGTTGATCTGAAGATACAGTTTATTGTTAGAGGTTAATAAACCTACACATTTATGCACAGACCGGTTTCGGTGGAAAAAACACAACCTTCATCAGTGTATACAGACATAAATGTGAACAGCTTATATAATATCAACTATCTTCCCATTGGTGGGTCACAAATTCTCATTGAGACCAGGTGGGAATAATCCCCCTAGTTTAATTATCCATTTTTTCTCCTTGGTATTGAGGATAGAATGCCATCCTGTTTTATTGGTCCTGTTTCCTAAGATAATGTCAATAACCATGAATGTGAATTTAGCAGTCTGATGTTCCAGAGAGTGTTTGTACAGTGCACTACTATTTTTCTTGTTACAAATATTACTTAAATGTTCTGATATCCTAATTCTGAGTGGTCGTGAGGTTTGTCCTATGTAAAAAGCACCACAGTGACAGCTGGCCATATAAACAATCCAATCACTGCTGCAGTTGGCAAAGAATTTAATGTCATATACCTGTGAGCAGTTTCTGGTTGAAAATTGTTTGGATTTGTTGATTTTGTCACAATTGGTGCAGTGTCCACATGGGTAACAGCCAATTAGTGGCTCTCCAGATAATGTGGTTTGTTTGGATTGTAAACTGGTCGTCCTATTGATATGTTTGAAATGACTGAAAAAACTGCCTAGGTTCCTGCCTTTTCGATATGAAAATTGACATTTCATTGGCATGAAGTTGGAAATGTCTGGGTCATATGCTAGAATGTTCCAATGTCTATTAATACTATCAATCAGTTTATTGGTGTTCCGAGCATATGTAGTAGTAAACCTAATGTTAGTACAGTCCTTACGAGTATGTTGTTTGTATTGTAAAAAGTTGTGTCTATGCGTAGAATTTGTTGTATTACTAGCAGTAATAACATCACCCATGCCATAGCCTCTTGACCTGAAACGTTCAGTAAGATCCTGCCTATGATGTTGAAAAGCAGAATCTGTGGAGCAAATCCGTTTAATACGTATGAACTGTGACTTTGGAATGTTCCGTATGATATGGGGTGGATGGAAACTGGAACCATGTAAGATAGTATTAAATTCAGGATGCTTCCTGAAAACCTCTGTATAAAGTGTGTTATCAGACTGTTTGGTGATTGAAACATCCAAAAATGTAATGTTGTTATAATCATAATGAACTGTGAACTCAATGCCCCATTGATTGCTATTAAGATATGATACAAAATCCATCAGGCCTGTGATGTCCCCTCTCCAGATCATCCAACAATCGTCAAGGTAGCGTCGCCAGATATCAATGTTATCTAAAAAGATGTTATTGTTACAATCATATATAAGGTGATGTTCAACAAAAGCCATAAAAAGATCTGCATAGATGGGAGCAAAAGATGCTCCCATGGCCGTACCTTTCACTTGCCAATAACATTTCTCTTTGTAAAAGAAAACACTGCTAGTTAAAACAAACCTGGATAGTTCTACCAAGAAGGAATTAAATGTTGGTTCATATAGACCGGCCTTATCTAACCAAAAGGAAAGGGCCAAAACCATACCACTGTTATGCCTCACATGTCTGGATCTGAGTTATATGGCGGTAGTGCAATTGTGCACTACAGAGCCTTCAGCCAGGTGTTGCTCACTGCACAGATGTCGGTATTCCCCACTGTAGGTTCTACATTGAGCAAATGGATTACTAAAGCCACATATCTAGCACGGGTTAGTATAAGCATCCAATGCAATTGTCATGTAGGTGTCAGGGTGTTACTTCTCTGTGTAGGACATTTGCCTTGGAATGTGACTATATAGGTAAATGCAACCTAGGTATTATCCACACACACACGTGTAACATGGATGCATTTGCTCTGTGTTGAAGGCTCGTCATTCGGTCATGACATTCCGGAATGACAGACACTGGACAACCTCATAATAACAGCAGGACATTGGCTCATTGTTTTGGTCTAGTAGTTGCCACCCATACCATGACATCACTGCACATGGCATTAATGTGCTTGGTAGCAAATGCCCCATGTAAGGTGACAGACAGCGGCAGAACTTGTGTATATGACCAATGTGAGATATACTTTGGGTAGCAGTCCTGCTAATAATGACAACTACTAACACAGCTGGGAGAGGTCATCTTGACACCTGCACCTCAGTACCATTACACAAGGTGGCTCACATATTATGATTTCACATGCCACTGTTCCACGTATAATGCCACTATCCACAACTTGCTATCAATGTATGCCTTTCAGGGCAGCAAGATGTGTGACACATGCTGTAGGTAGCATCTGCTCGTGCAACTCAGGTAACCTATTGCCTGTCATGTCCACACATGCATGAATGTGTATACATAACATATATATGTCAGTACTTCATGTACATGTATGCATGTGTATTACACAGCACAGACACAAATATATAATTTACAGGCCAAATACAGGTATCATGTAGTAAACCAGTATGATGTGTATATATACTGACAGGTAAGATGTACCTAGCTATAAACCTGTGTGTTTACAATAGAAGTCCATTACAACGTGTTATGTACATGTAAGTGTTTGAACATGCACACTGTGGCCTTCAGTGGTTAGAATCAAAGTGCATCCCAAACAGCCCTGTGCTACTAGGTGTTTGAGCGTACCCACTGCCACCTTGTGTAATTTGAGTCAGTGCATCCAACAAGCCCTTTGTTGCTAAGTGTATGAGCATGCCCAGTGTAACCTTGTGTAGTTGTAGTCACAGTGCATCCCAAACGGCCCTGTGCTACTAAGTGTATGAGCATGCCCACTGTAACCCTGTATAGTGATAGTAGTTGCCCATTCTGCAGATGGCCATACTCCAGGTCAGGTTCCTGTTGTGCTACAACTATACCTCTCAGGCCTATCTGCGGATAATGTGTCTTGTTTGTGCATACAGGTTGTAATGGACACCTACTTTAAACACACAGGTCTACAGCTATGTACTTCGTGACTGTCAGTTTCCCTGTTGTTGTCCTCAATTGTAGAAGGGAGTCTGACTGCCTTGGAATGTGTAATCTCTGTGGCGTGTCTCGTAACTGTGTATTACTGTAATAGTGAACTTTAAATAGGCAGGGGTTCTGATCCCACCACTGGCAACTGTGCACATGTGTTTGTGTGTGTGACAGCAAATGCCTGAGTGCGTGTGTCAGCAAATGGCTGAGTGTGTTCGTGTGTGTCTCAGCAAAAGCCTGAGTGTCTGTGTCAGCAAATGGCTGAGTGTGGTTGTGTGTGTGTATTTGTGTCTGCATCCTGTCATGGCAGTGGGTTTTGCTGCATTCCAAAGGGATACCTCCTTTTGCAATGGCTTTTATCCTTGTCAACTGCTAAACCCATAGCCGGCCTTAAGCTAGGCTCTCTCTTCCCCCTCCCCACTATAAGTAATCAGTCCTGTGATGTCACCCAGCTCAGACGTGGAATCAGTAAGTGTAATTGTATGTGTTCTGTGGCACATACCCAAACTGCATACCACTGTACTAGTTACCTTTACATAGGCAAGATATGTATGCACAATATTGGCAAGTGTGTGCGTGTTTGTGTGTGTGACTACCCTGTAGCCAAATGTCTTTTAGCACACCATGATAGCCATCTGTGGTGACCGGTGTCTACAAAGTATTACATAGTTAGGAATGGTAAAGAATACACAGTCAAGCACGACTACAGTTGGGTATGTTATTTTCTTGTGCCACTGTCGAGCAGTGACACAGAAGTGGTCGCCGGGTTGTAGGTCCATACCCATCATTCCCTCACCCTAACTCCACAATCCCTGGGGTAGATTACATTAGCCATCATTCCCCACCCCACACTCCACATACACAACAACCATCCCTTCTCTGGTGAACTGCTTATAATTTAAATGTTATAACACAGGAGATGCCTCTGTTTTGTGTACACTTCAGTCCCTTTGGAACCCTTCTGTGTCACAAAGAGTGTTCAGACGTGTGTGTGTGTGTGTGTGTGTGTGTGTGTGTGTGTGTGTGTGTGTGTGTGTGTGTGTGTGTGTACATATATATATATATATATACATATATATATATATATATATATATATATATATATATATATATATATATATATATATATATATATATATATATATATGGCTATGGCTGCGTCTGTGTATATGCATCTATATATGTGTGTGTACACATCCCGTAGGTGCATATATATATATATATATATATATATATATATATATATATATATATATATATATATATATATATGTAGTTATGACAGTTGTACAGATGTAGACTTGTCTTTGTTGTTTCACAGAGTACAGTACATTCAAGGGTACTGTATATATGTACACAAAGGGACTGTCCCATTTGTTTTCAGTACTGTGGAATACCTGTAGTAGGATGTGCATTATAGACTCCATGCAACATGTGTACAACCCAGATGGCTTAGTGGTACATCCAGTGACCTCAGTGTGCATGGTCCAGGGTTCAAGACCTGCAAGCCTTGTTGATACTGTTGATTAGGACTGCATAAGACACTTTTAAGCAGTTGTAAGCAGGTGTAAATGTGTTTGCTTGACAGTAAGCAGCGGGTACACACAGGTAACAGACATGTACAACCCGCAGTACACTTGGAATGCTCTTCTTTGGCAATCCTGCTGATGTCACCCACCTACAAATACATCTCTGAGACTGCTGTAACCCAGTAATCTCCATGACGTGCTGTAACTGCGTAATGCTGCAGTGTGTTAAACTAGTTTGGTAGGTCTTCTAATCCCAGACAGGTCAACTGTGTGTGTGTGTGTGTGTGTGTGTGTGTGTGTGTGTGTGTGTGTGTGTGTGTGTGTGTGTGTGTGTGTGTATGTGTGTCTGTCTGTCTGTCTGCCTCTGAAAGAAATGATGCTTTTAGAGTATGCACACTCTTTACAACCCACCTGACCACCTTTGGCAATCCTGCTGATGTCATCCACCTAGAAATACACCTCTAGGACTGCTGTAACCCAGTATTCTCCATAGTGCATGTTGTAACTGCGTATTGCTGTAGTGTGATAAACTAGTTAGGTACAGGTTCCATTCCAAGAGAGGCCAACTATGTATGTGTGTGTGTGTGTGTGTGTCTGCCTGAGACAACAATAATGTTTTTTAGAGTATGCACACTCTGTACAATTCACATGACCACCTCTGGCAATCCTGCTGATGTCACCCACCTAGGAATACACCTCTAGGACTGCTGTAACCCAGTATTCTCCATAGCACGTGCTGAAACTGTAGGGGTTCTATTCCAGGACATGACAGGTGTGTGTGTGTGTGTGTGTGTGTGTTTGACTGTCAGAGCCTGTGTGGAGGTAGCTGTGAGTGCCTAACCACTGGACATGTTGGGGAGCGGATTTTGTAGTTTTCCTGTATGGTGTCTGTCTTATATGTCACAATGTCCACCTCACGAGGAGTACAGATGTCAGTCAGCTATGGGACTGTGTTGGTAAGCCATACCCCTACATCTGGCAAAAGACCTGGTGAACAAGGTATGCAACCCTACTATTACCCGGAATACATCCTGAACCCATGTGTCATACACAAACACACTTGTCTATAATATCCCGCTATGTTGCTAGTACCCTGCACATTGATGACAGATAGTAGGCATGGTGTGATTGCAGTGGGCTGCAGAGGGCATGGCACCCTGTACAGCAGTACAATAGGCACATAATTGCAGGCAATGTGCCTTCACTATATTCCCCACTGGATGCCTGCAACATATGTGGTGCCATCAAATGTGATCCAGAGAGACCATACAATGCCTTACACGTGTGTCCTGTATGGACCGATGCCACTGATACCAGGGAATACCTGTATCATACTATCAATGCACGTGCAGGGTCAACCTTCTGATTATAAGCAGGTTCTGCCACACCAGGCCAGTATTGGCATATCGGAGGATAACAGTCTGTGTGCACAACATGTGCCAGCCAAACCAGGTACACCTGTACATGTCCCTGTACATTATTGTGGGACATGCACATCCCAGGCAATGTCCATGTCAAGGACTATCAAACACATACATAGCATGCATTGCAAAGCTATGGCCTTACACAATGGTAACCAGGATGTCAGGGCAGTTCATACAATACCCATCTGTGTGGGACATTGCAGACATTCACACCTGTACCACACTGCACACCATTGTCAGTCGGCATGATGCCAAGGATTACCCTTCACCCAGCCTTGTACAGCCATCTTGCACAGCCAACCACTACACACCCATGAAGCAATGCACACATGCATGTCAGTACTGGCACCATGTATCTGCATGTGGGTTATGATGCTCCCAGCCACAGTCATTCCCAGTATAACTCCCACTGGTATACCAACAGATGTCAAGCACATTCACATGCCCTAGCCCATAGAACCTCCGGATATCCCCTGTGGTGCATGTAGTACTGTGCATTACTGCAGTGTGGCAAACTAAGTAATTTGGGTGTATATTTGTGGGCCTGGCAAAGAGTGTCAATGTGAATCCATTAGAGAGTGTGGTTGTGTTGACAATGACATCCGTTCATGTGGACAGCCATGTGTGCTACACCTAATGTATGTCTACTATATCTCTGTTGCAGATGTCACTCACCAACGCATATATATGTTCTTACAGCACACCAACATGTCAGCTTTGTGGCACATGGAGTAACTGCATGCACTTGTAATAGTAATGACTAGTCAGTCAGAGGTTTGACCCCTGTACTGATAGGTGTGTGACAGACGGTGCTTAGGTTTTAGTCTCCAAGCCCTTCTCTGATGTACTTTGCCTCTGTCTGTCCCACCCACACACTCTTTGGTGGATGTGGAGGTGTACACCTGCTAAGCAGCAGCTTGTGTATTGTAAGTGATGGTCATGATCAGGTGATGGCCTCTGCACCTATTGCAGTCCTCCTCTAGCTGAGTGCATGTGGAACAGCTGTGATGATGTTCCCATAGCCATTCACATGAAAACACAATACAATATCTAGGAACATCATGTTGGTGTTTGCCCATGACAGTCGCTGTGAGTGGTACCTCAATCTGATGTTTGATAAACGGCATCACAGATGATATCTGGATGTTCCTCAAACAACATACACAGTGGGAAATAGCCTAAAGACAGGAGGGTGATGTGCCAGACATAACTACAGCATGTAAGTGTAGCTATGCTTCATTGAGACTACTGCCTGTTTAACAAGTTGTGTTTGGTAATGGCTATTCTGCATGTTTTAAAACTGACAATACAGTGCTCTGTTTGTGAGGGACCCCCATCTGTAGGGCCATCTGTGGACTGGTCAGTGTGTGGAACCATTTGTTTCCTGTGTTACTCACTGAACACACATCTGTGAACAGCAGGAGCATAGTGTGAGGACTGCAGCCAGTACATGGTGATAGTGATAAGTTACTGCCATCGCATCCCTGACTGGACATATGTTACATGAAACAGTCATATGACAGACATTGTCTGGGGTTCTCAGTGACATGCCAATAATGGGCCACTGTTCATAGCTGCAGTCAAAAGTCTACACTTTGTACAGATGTCATGCAGTATATATGCATGTGTTGTGCTCCCTCTGCAAATGTATACCATCTGTTGTGCTGGGTTGATGGTCAAATCTATGCATGCTGTTGTAAGTAATCCTGAATGCTGTTGACTATTACTAAGCCATATCTGTGTTTAAACTGCAACACCATAGGCTGTATGGGTTTGGAGGTCCCGGCAGAGCCTCCTGTCCCACTTCAGCTGGCCATGGCACCAGGCACCAGCATATCTGGGGCCCAGCCTTGGACCTCCACCTCTGTTGGCTGTGCACCACCTTCTGCTGGTACCGCCACTGAGGATGGGGCTTGTCCCCCCTGGGAACAGGTCCAAACAGGAACATGTCCGCTGTCATACAGTCCTGGACGTGGTGCGTAGGGGGCTCAGTAAGGGGTTTCAAGGCCAGATATGCCAGCTCAAGGGCAGAGTGTCACATTTACAGGGTGAGGCTGCTCCTCCTAGACAGCCCCCAGCACTGTCAACTTTGCAGCTGTTTTGGTGCAGTGGCGGCTGCCCATGGCTGGGGACCTCCATCCCACTGTTTCCATCTGGGGGCTCATGGGCTTGTGAATTGCAAACACCCCTCCCCGTCTGAGGTGTATCCCCCCACATGTGTCATATACCGACCCTGTATTCTGTCTTGTCTGTCATCCTACCCCACCTATCCTCCACAAGCATATCTACTCTCCTTCCCTCACATCCCACTCTCACCCTACGGAAACAAAAGGACAATCAGTTCCTAGAACAACATTTGCCCCATACATAGCTGTATATTTCACACACGTGTCCACTGGACACATGTAACCCTTTTAATATGCATCACAACATACTCCAGTTGTCCTCACCCTTGTATCTCAGGCACACGATCCTAGTATGCACATGACTCCTAAATGTTCCAGGTACACATGATGCAGATGACCCCATTGTACACACAACACTACCAGTCCCTCTATGGTTACCCTTTTACCTTTATCATGATGATGATGTCACACACAGCACCTTGCAAGAGTACTGTTCTCACATAACGATTGGACAGGAACTGTTGTGTTAATGTAAATAACATGCACAGAGTGATGCATATGGCCAATGTACAAATGTTTGCATGTATGAATGACACATGTCCGTCTGAGGGAGTCTTGATATTACATAGGACAACACCACTACATAATACAGGCATTGCTGATGTTTTCCTTTTCATTCCTTTGTAATGCTTTGCTGTCACATGGGATGTTCCTGACATATCTATTTATATGTATGTATCTATATGCTGGACATAAACACTCACACATACATCTACATGATGGAATACATTTCTTATACTGTTGAATGACTGCACTGGATGATATGTTTGTGATAAGGTCCGATGTCTGTACATCTGCTATGACTTAGTGGTAAATCACAATAGCTGTGTATGCAGGGTCCTGGTTTCGAGTCTTGCTGAGGCCATTTATTTTGTTGCAGGGCAGAACAAGGCCATCAGATATGGAGTGATTAAGGCACATTAAAGCAGTTGTGAGCATGTGTGTGTGGGTTTGTGCAGTGCTAAGCAATACTACCCGATGGTTAAAGATTCTTACACTCAGTTAGCCTCTACATTGCTTACCAGTGTAATACTCGCATGCTGGTGGCCAAACAGGCTTACACCCGCTTGCTCCCACACTTGCAAATGCATTGCATTTGGTGTTTGCATCTGACACTCACACCCCTGAGTGGGAGTGAAGACTATGATATTACCTTGTGATGCTTATTACATTAGATTACATGCCTACAGTATCGGGAATGGCTGCCCATTAGACAACAGCATGCCGTTCCACTGTACGGATTCCGCGGCCTGTCCAGAGTTTGATTCATATTATTGGTGTGTTCCTCTTACAATCTGCACCCATCTGGCTAATACATGGGAACTGACACTCTTCAATACAAACAAGTAATTGGGTTTTGGAACCAACATCTTTCAGCCAAGTCATGATACTGCATACCTAATATTCTATCATCTTTCTAAGGTTGTCAGTGGAATATGTGCTTTCTGTCCCTATCAGACCTCTCATACGATTGGGGAAAAATACAAACTGAATCAGGGACATGGCATAACAACATCAGGGACACATTTAAATTATTGGTGTTATTAACCTGACGCATTGGCAGCCTCAGAGCATATGAATTCATACACATTTTCTGAGGTAAATGATGTTTATAACTCTTAATTGTTGTTATTCAGTACGTGTAATTCAGCACCTTTCCTCCAAACGTTACTAGTTTTAGGGGGTTTTAAGTGGGACAGAGTTAGAAACTGAGTCGAAATCAGGGACATCCCTGGAAATCGGAGACAGTTCAGAGGTATGGTTCCTATTTGTTCCCCCAATGGTTTATGGCCTGTCCAGTGGATGTGCTCTTAAGGGTTGAGAGGTATGGGTGTCAGCAATGCCCATTTTGGAATATTACTTACATCCCTGAGGCGGTCCTAATATGACTGCGCCAGCCAACAACTGCACGCCTAGGCCCATAATTGTATACCCATAGTTCCCCCACCTGCCACTTCTCTACAGCACTCATCCTTACTGTGCATGCAGGTGGGGTATAAACACACCACTACACACTGCCCACTCTCCTCATGTCGGGACACATGTCGTACATTGTGTCGACCCATGGGTTATAAGGCTTGCACAGCCTACTGGTCCATGTACATCTACAGCCTGGTTTGATAAGTCATTACCAGGACTGCCTCCAATCATTAATTTTTGGTGTCCCACAAGGGACATCGATGTCTATGTTTCAAGATTACACCTGGCAGGTCTCTGCCACTGGTAGTATCCTGCTGGTGGTCTGGAAAGCAGTGGTGTATTTACCTTTATTGTCTGTCTGTATGTCTCACCGGCCTAGCTGAGGGGGTGGGGGGGTTGATGCTACGTTTTACACATTTGTTTATTGGACCCCTCACCCCCATATGCACGGCCTGTGAACTTATGTTACTCGTAACTGCTGTATCATATCCTAGCTATATACATGTGTATATTCACAGTCACATATATATATATATATATATATCTATTTACATTACTATATACAGATATATCTGTATATGTATGCATGCATATATGTATATTTATATTTTGCTGTCTATATATATATATATATATATATATCACAACATATGGGTCTATGGGTGTCTGCATATGTACATATTTATATGTGGGTATGTATCCGTATTCTGTCTCTGTATGTATACATTTGTACTATGGAGAGGGAGAGGCTTATCTCTATGTCGCTATGGGTAGATATACACACACATACCTCTACATATATACATCTACATCTGGTTATTCCATTCCTTACCATATAGATTACACTTTGCTGCAGTGGGACTCATAGTGAGTGTGGCTGCTCGTTGGGCGATGCCTCTGCCCATTGAACATATTCGCTTACATCTCTAGGGCTGTCCATATAGGCCCACATCAGCCAACACCTGCAAACCTAGACCCATAAGTAGCTACCCATAGTTCCCCCACCCCCCACCCGCACCTCCTCAACAGCACCCATTCTTCCTCTGGGTCCTGGTCTGATCTGGACAAACCACTACACACTGCCCACTCTCCACTTCACGGGACCCATTTCATACAAGTGTCTCAGCCCATGGGTCATCAGGGTTTCCCACCCTTGTATTCTGAGTATGTATACACCCCAGCCAGAATGGTCGGTCTATCGCCTTCTTTTGGTCTTGGCAATTATTGGGGTGTCCCACAAGGAATGCTCCTGTCTGTGTTCCAAGAGTAGAATTCATAGGTGCACTGTGTACCCCCCTGGTTGTATCCTGCCTATGGTCTGGGGAGCAGTGGACTCTTTACATTATTTGTGTGTATGTTTCCCGTGTCTGGCTGGGGGGGGGGGGGTGGAAGGTTATGCTACGTGTTTCATGTTTCTTGCTTGGGATCCTCACTTCCATTGGCATAGCCTGTGAACATATGTCATTCTTGTGTGCTGTTTCCTATCATAGCTGTATATCTGTGTATATCTACATACACACACACATATGTATATATATATATCTATATATATATATATATAAATATATATATATATATATATATATATATATATATATATATATATGTATATATATATATATATATATATATATATATATATATATATATATATATATATATATATATATATATATATATATATATATATATATATACATATATATATATATATATATATATATATATATATATATATATATATTTGTGTCTGTAAAGCAATACATACCCCACACAAATGCACTTACACATGCTTACTGGTGTTTATATATGCTTGCCCTGCTTACTAGTGCCTTATTCATTATGAACATACAAGTCAAAATAAACCAAGAATATAACAGTCCACAGCACACAGGATCCGAGGCCAAATAATCCAACAGCAGGCAATAAAATCAAATTTCTTTTAATTCCAAAAACAGCACACGTAGTCGGTTCTAAATAGAACAGCAACACAGATAAGCCAAGCGCTTTCACCCAGTATATTACTAGGCTTTCTCAAGGCAACAAACAGAGCTATCCATTACACATCAGTTTTAAATAACTAGTACAATTAAATGGTAACTCCACCCATCAATTAGAAGTTAATACCTTTGATAGTGTTGTGTTAAAAACATAGTACAAAGAGAAACAGTTTCTCAAGTTGAATATGTATGTTTGTGTAAGAAATACTTCTTAATATAAGCAATAATGGTAATAATACCCTGCAAAGTGCCTTGTCAGTGCAAAATTCATAAAAGTACATCATAAATTAAAAAAAATTTTAAAAATTTGAAATGATTAATTATTGTTACAAGTTGGAATTAAAATTAAATCACATTTCTTATTCCAAAAACTAAAATAGATAGATAAATGATAAATAAATCAAACTTTTTACAGTGATATTGTAAAAAATAGGGAGCTTTCTGACTATTGTCACAACACTACCTAATAACAACAACAACAAGAAGAACAACAAGAAGGTGAAAGAAGAACAAGTGAACCTATACAAAATTAAACTAAATAGTCACATATTATAACCGTGCTCTTCTCATTTTTAGAATGTATATATACTCATATACCCATGGCTCCTGGGTCCACAAACACACACCCCAATGCCTCCCTACTTTTATGAATTTTGCACTGACAAGGCACTTTGCAGGGTATTATTACCATTATTGCTTATATTAAGAAGTATTTCTTACACAAACATACATATTCAACTTGAGAAACTGTTTCTCTTTGTACTATGTTTTTAACACAACACTATCAAAGGTATTAACTTCTAATTGATGGGTGGAGTTACCATTTAATTGTACTAGTTATTTAAAACTGATGTGTAATGGATAGCTCTGTTTGTTGCCTTGAGAAAGCCTAGTAATATACTGGGTGAAAGCGCTTGGCTTATCTGTGTTGCTGTTCTATTTAGAACCGACTACGTGTGCTGTTTTTGGAATTAAAAGAAATTTGATTTTATTGCCTGCTGTTGGATTATTTGGCCTCGGATCCTGTGTGCTGTGGACTGTTATATTTTTATTCATTATGTCACTGACACTTCACTTCAGTTAACTTTTAATTGATATTTTGCAGGTTATACAGCGGACAGATGTCGCAATATGTTCATGTACAGATTACCGATGGTAAATGGTATGTGATACAGTGGGATTCGGTATGGGGATGTCTGTTCATTAGGCTGTTGCTTTAACCAATGCACTATTGCTGTGCTGCTTCATTTGTATATATACTCATATACCCATGGCTCCTGGGTCCACAAACACACACCCCAATGCCTCCCTAACACTGCAGTCATCCATTCTCCAGTTGGATTCATGGTGTATCCACACCACTACACATTGGCCACTCCCTACTCCTATAGACCCATCCCATCGGTTGACTCATTCGACGTATCCTCAGAACTCACAGACATTTAGTCCACAAACATTGGTGACATGAGCGACCAAAAGAATACTATACGCAATTTTTGGCTTGTCCCAAATGGGACATGCATGTGTTTATGTCAAGATTAGACTCTATACTTCATTACATCCTTATTCCTGGTAACATGACACTACAATAAATTAATATGTATGACTATGTGGTAATGCACATGTTACACATGAGAGCCTAATTATGTATGTGTTCGGCATATTTCTTTTACAAATAGACCGGTTTAGTAATTGGCATTGCCGTAGCAGGCAGATCACAGGAATGATTCCATGTGTGGAAAAGCCCTCACATTTGATTATTTTCAGCACAGCACTGACTTTGGACATTGTACACACTTCTGCGTTTTAGCAGTTTCGTCCCATCCCTCTTCTGCACAACCTATTTTCTATCTACTGTCGAGGTTTGTAAAGGCACACTCATGTTATTTATGTCTGCAAATAGAATGAATGTGTTACAGAGAATGTACTTCTGCATGTGTGTATGCATATATACTTATAACGAACTCGCTGACCTCCACGGGGCTGTCCAATTAGAACCAGCCCATCCAACCCTGGCACGCCTGGCTCCATAATTTCATACCCATAGTTCCTCCACCCCACCCCTGTTCAAAATACATGCATACCATCCATTGTCCACTTGTTATCGCAGCCATGACACACCTCCATACATTGCCCTCTCCTGAGCATTAGGGGGCCTACACGTATGTTATCCCAACCCATGTAATCTCAGGCTCTCCCACCATTTAACCATTTAGTCCTTGAACATACCTGCCCTTGCTTGTGTAATGGTCGGATGGCCAATCATTCTATCAATTTTTGGGTAGTCCCACCGGGGACTACCCTCTGTGTGTAAAGTAGACTTAGCAAATCAACAATGTTAGTCCCACTGGTAATATCCTGTCTGTGGTGTGAGTAGCAGTGCTTTGCTCACTCCTTCCCAGCTGGATATGACATACACTGACAACGCTATATAATACTGGGGTTGCTGTTGATTCCCTTCTCTTTCCTTTTGTATGTTTTATTGTTACGTTGTTCTTTCTTCATAGATAGATAGATGTATATATATATATATATATATATATATATATATATATATATATATATATTACTGTATATACTTATATACATTTCCTATGCTGGACACTGCTTAGACCCGCGCAAGTGCACTCAGACTTGCTTACTGGTACTTATATGTGTTTACTGCTGCTTATTTGTGCTTACACCTGCTTACTAGTACCTTATTCATTATGACAGTGCCACTTTGCTTGAATGATATTTAAGTTAAATATCTCATGTGATACTCTTATGTCGGTTTTATGACAAAACAACATTAATTCCACATGGAAAATGATATGTGCTATTGCTGGGCTTGAACCGTGAATGCCTGTTTGTTGGGCGGATGCTCTAAACACTACACTATTTACACTTACATTGATTCTGCATGTTTTTCTCTATTTGAATGAATATGATGTGCAAGCTATGCTCAGCGGAGGGCAGCGATGGGCAGACATGCTGTGCTTTTCTTACACCTTCGATACTGCAGAAATTTGAATGTATAACAGGGACACGGGGATAGGGAATCTAATTGTGAAAGTTCTAGGGACTGGGCTCAACATTCCACTACATGCTTGTGTGTTTACTACTTCGAGTTTATTTCACTGTTCATGGACACTCTTGTATGCTTATCATACATTTCGGTATCCACGGACACTGAATTACTGACTTACTATTAGGGGCGGGCTCTACTTGTAAGCATAGTGGGTTTTGCAAGTGTCGGGGCATGTTTACGCATCCGTACAGCACTTGTACATGCCCCCTACACTAGCACACGTTTCCTGTGCACATCAAGGTTGCGGCGGTGCGCCCGCATACATATTCATATGGTGCTGCTGCGCCATCTGTAGTGAGGATGCTCGGCGCAAGGCTAAAACCATCCTTGTGCTGAGCTTTTTGAAATGCGGGGTTAATTCTTACTACATCATCAGTGTCTTTACCTTAATGCTGGAATTTCTGAGGTATATACGAGCAGGTTGGCAAGCTTCACATGGTTGCAATTGCTTACTGAAAAATATTCACTTATTTGTAACACAGGGTTTACATTATCTGCTAGTGACGCCTGTCTCTTAACATTTCCTTTTATAACATTAATTAAACTCTACCTATTTTTATGCCAGGAAATCAAAGTGTAAATTATGTCCATCCATTGCTCAGGCCTAAAGAGCATGAGCAAATGCAGTACATATGGTAAATCTGGAGTGACTAAGCAACCAGCATTTCTGTAGAGAACGGAGGAAGGAAGAATGCCAAAGAAAACCCACAAGACATGAAAAGAACATGTAGACTTTTAATCAGCCAGTAAATCTGAGGTCAGAACAGAATTGTAGACCTTGAGCCATAATGCTGAAATCTTAATACCTGAACCACAATGAGCTGACAGATTCAAAGGCTGGCTATTTATAAGTTTAACTGTATCTAAATGCAAATGTTATTGTAACCACTTAAAATGACTAAAAAGCATTACTGAATCTAACAAAACCATCCTGTAAAAAATTAAAATAAATATTTTAAAGTTAATCTTTTTTTTTCATTGCTGCTTTCATGAAATGTAAGACTTAGCAGTTTATTTGAACATTACCTAATATGTAGAGTTCAGTAATCTTGGTACAGAAGTTTTAACATTGTTCTAGAATACTTACTCATTATTCCATTGTCTTCCCAGTTGCTGCCAGCTTTGCCACGCATAAGCCGTTGTCTGTTCTTCATATGAAGAATTAATATGTTGATAGCAAGCATCTTACTCTAACAGTGTGTGTGTGTGTGTGTGTGTGTGTGTGTGTGTGTGTGTGTGTGTGTGTGTGTGTGTGCGCGCGCGCGCGCGTGTGTAGGAGAGGAATTAAAAGACATATCAGCGGAAGTTAGAAAACCAGCATAAGTCTAAAACTACTAGCATTTACATATGCCAGTCCCTCAAGAACATTCAGGGTGTCAGAATTTTGAGTTCCATATGGAGGCACTACTCAAGCTTTTGTGACTGGATGGCACTTTTATTTATTTATTTTTGCTAGAATCTACTACCAGCTACTCCAACACAGACAGTGCCCATATACATTTCACACAGGACAGCAGACATCCAGTTACTCTATATGTTTTCCTACCTGCCTTGCTGGCTTCCTAATCCCTTAGCTAAACGTAGATCTCTAGTTCTTCGCTGGGTACCCTACAGCTAATGCAAGGGCTGAAAAGATCATCAGGTTATGCTGTCTTACAGGTATTTATATATTCCACTTCCCTCAGAGAAATCTGTCCATCTGTATTGAACACCAACAATATGTTCAGCATTATATCACATCTGAAGTACAATATTTTTTAATTCTGAAGGTGTCATAATAAGTTCAACAATCAACTTTTACTTCGTATAATTACTGTTTTTAAAAGGCTTTCATTGCTTAGTGAAGAATATATATTATTCAGCTATCCTATGTGTTGTAAGAAAGTAGGCCACACTCTGCAAAGTGAGATCATTAAAGTATCAAGAGGACCGTGTTTCCTGCCTAAAAGCTTAGCACAGTTTTCAAATTCAGAGGTGCAACCACAAGGGTTAGAAGACATCTGGTTTGGTAGCCCTAGAAATAACGTCACTGAACTTTTTTAATAACAGTTAAGCCTATGATGCTAAGCACTGCAGAATTAAGCTGTCACCATAATGAATGCTCATTAGCATACCTCTCACATGACTTTCTGATTTAACCACATATGATTTAGTGACTACCAAGACAGTTTCACAGAGAAGTGCCTAGGCTTAAAAAGGCCCCGTGAGGTTGTTCAACTAATAATCTCACCTGCGAACCTACAGTGTAGACTGTCTTTATCTTTCACTCCTCCTTATATGGCTTAAAGTTGCAGGTATTTCACATGCTAAGAACTCATCAATATTAGATTTATAATGGATGGTACAGTGCTTAGAAATAAAACAGCATTTTGAGAGGTTATGGATTGGGTAGAAGATGTGATATCTGGTGACATAATGGAATCATATTTCTTTCTGTTCTACAAATACTACTTTGCCAAGATCGATATGAACTGTAATCCTCAGGTACTCAATTTATTTCTGTGGCTTTTTAGCTTCTTGATGACTTACACACACTGCACCAAAGTTTGAAACACCAATCATTTGTGTGTGAGGCCTAGGATAATATGAAAACCTTTGTATTTCGAAAACATTTCTTGTTTAAACATAATAACAGACCGTTATGAAGACCTCTGGGGTAGATGAAAGGTGAAAGATCAGTAATTATTACCAGCAATGGGTCACTAACACATCTAAATAAGAAATACTAAAAATGAGAATATGCAGATATGCATGCCTCAGACTTAGAGAAGTTAGGTAGCCTCATTGCACAGGCTGTAGAAGATTACAAGGTATAATAAAAGAATGCCATGGAAGCCTTGTTGTAATACAAATCGAAATCTCAAATTATTTTAGTAATTAAATAAAATAACTTATTAAATATTATTGCTTTGGGGGAAACAGCAGTGATATTCTAAAGTGTTGAATGGCATATATAACTTGTTCTTTTGTAAAAATTACTGGATCTTGAGAATGTACTGGTCAGTTTTTTTTTGTGGACATCTCTTAAAATTCTACTGTGTCTTCCTTAAAATGCAAGAAGTTTCTTATCCTTGACTGAATCCCATGACAGAGTACGGAAATTTAACAGGCTGATACATACTCGCTAGGGCAGACTACATCTCTGATGATGATGATATATATATGTTAGCTGCCCTTTATGTTTTTATGAAGTAGATGAAAGATAAATTGCACTGATATTGAATGAATGGCTAATTCAGTGGGCAGTAGTCATTTTCAGTGCTGACCAGGGAACAAACTCCATATGGACAACTAGATTCACAGATGCTCTGCACTCCACACATCACAGGCAATACAGAGGTCATTATAGCCACAGACCAGCTGAAACATGCCTTTTATTCATAAGGAAATGCCTGCTGCTCCACCCCCCTGTGCATCTGATAGACACATGACACAATGAGTAGCAGTTCTGTGCAACATACGTGTCATCAGGGCACAGGAGGCTACCCAAAAACAAGATACTCACAGGAGATGTTGAAGGTATAGCACACATCAAGGTGTCACTATTCATACAGTATATATAGAACATCAAGGATAGAAATAATTATAATAATTCATTGGTTCTCACCTTTAATCCCTGCTCAAATAAAATTAAAAATATTGTTTATAATAATTGAAATATTTTAAAAGTGAATAATGAGATGTTTAAGATACTTGGTAGGAAACCTAATTTTGTTTTCAAGACTGCAAGGAATTACAAATACTTTTTTGAGCACCCTTTAAACGTTAAAGACTGTAATGCCTCTTCATCTTGGAACAACATATAATCCTTTTAGATAATTCCCCCAACATCATCGAAGATGGAATCTTCGTGACAACATCCACAAAAAACCACTTCATTGACAGACCAGATGAACAAAATCCTTCTCAAGGTAAGTAATCTGTTTGCCATGAAGGTGAACTTTATTTATTTATTCATTCATTTGACATTTGTTGATCAGGTTAGTCAAATGATCTAGTGCCCCTCTTCAGTGGAGGCCTAGGGAGAAAAGCTCCACAGAAAAATCAACAACATAAATACATAATGAAATAGATACTACTAACTATATATACAAAAAGTAGAACTAGCAAAAATTACCTTATAGAACAAGTAAGAGAAATGAGGATAGAAACTAAACAAAAACAGATAGATAAAAGAAGAAAAAAAGAATAAAAGTTGGACTATCCATAGTGTATAAAATTTAGGGAAGAAATTCAAGTAGGGTGATTACAGTGACAAATCCAGGTATAATATAGGTAATTTTTAAGAGCTTTCTTAAACTCATGGATTTGGGAGATGGATCTGAGGTATAGGGGGAGCTTATTCCAAGCTAGAGCATGAAAGTAGCTATAAAGATTTTGTCCAATAGATTTATTGGGTTTGTGTATCTGTAAGAGACATTTACCTGATCCTCTGTGGGACTTAAGGGGATTATATAGGGATAGAAGAGAGGATACGTTAGGGCAGGCAGAGGGCTTGTTTAGGACAGAATGGATAATGAGAAGTTGAGTGAATAAGAGTTGGTTAGGAAACTGTAACCAGCTGAGTGTTTGGAGAGCATGACTGTGGTGTGATCTAGGAAGTACTGTAGATTGGCAGCAAATTTTGCCACTTTATTATAGATGGTTTCCAGTTTAGAAAGAAGTGAGTTCTATAAGTTGGTTAAGATTTGAGAGCTATAGAATAGGTTAGGACGAAGGTAAGCTTGGGCAAGTGAGATTTTAGAGTCAGGTGTGAAGTATCCTTTGTCCTTATATAAAAAGCCCAACTTTTGGTGGATTTTCTTGATACAGTAATGTACATGAAAATCAAAGTTAAGTTGATTGTATATGATTGTGCCAAGGAGTTTTATGTGCGTATCAGCTGCAATAGTAGTACTGTTGAGAGAAGAGATAGTAAAGAAAGATTTAAGATGGTAGAGAGATGCAGGAAGGAAAAGAAGTAGTTTAGTCTTTTTGGGGTTAAGTATAAGTTGGTTGTTAGTAAGCCAAGTTTCGGTGAGGTTGAATGACATTTGTGTCAGGTTGAGCAGGTATGAGGGGTTGTCAGCATTGGAAATTATAGTAGAGTCATCTGCATATTGAATAAGAGATGATTCAAGACAGAATGTATGAAGATGATTTGTGAAGATATTAAAGAGACGAGGACCTAGAATAGAGCCTTGTGGGACAGCCATTTTGATAGAGAGAAAAGGAGAAGGAGCAGATAGCCATTTGCTGGCTTGCTCTCTGTCTGTGAGGTAGCTGTTAAACCAAGAGATAATTGCTGGGGAAAAGGTGAGTTGAGAAAGTTTGGAGAGAAGGATGGAATGGGTGACTGTATCAAAGGCTTTGGAGAGCTCTAAAAAGAGGCAGGACACTAATTTGTTTTTGTTGCTGGCAAAGGAGATAAGGTTAGTAAAGGAAATGAGTGCTGTGGTCTTTGCCCTTTCCCAAAATGTAGTGCAATCTTGGAGTTTGTATATTTAATTAGGGGGTTTTGAGTGTTCCAGTGTTGGTTGTGTGTGTGTTTTGGTGACTTAGTACTTACCCTGAGAATGATTTCTTTCATCCAGTCTGTCGATGAAGTAGGTTTTCGTGGATGTCATCAGGATGAATCTGTCTTCAAGGATGTCGGCTTTTGATATTCTAAGGTAGACCCGTATAAATATATATGTGTGTATGTGTATATATATATATATATATATATATATATATATATATATATATATATATATATATATTATATATGTGTGTGTGTGTGTGTGTGTGTGTGTGTGTGTATATATATATATATATATATATATATATATATATATATATATCTATATATCTATATATCTATATATATATATATATATATATATATATATATATATATATATATACTCTCCCATAATCCAATGTCCTGTGCGTGATGTACTAAGTACTCGGATCAATAATCAAACCAACTCAAACCTCCAGCACTGTAAACCTAACCCAAATAGATTGAAATAAAAAAAAACAGAACCTTTAAAAATAATTCCCCATCAAGGGCCTGCAATATACATAAGCACTCATAATTAAACTCTCCCATAATCTAATCTCCTGTGCGTGATGTACTAAGTGCTCGGATCAATAATCAAACCAACTCAAACCTCCAGCACTGTAAACTTAGCCCAAATAGGCTGAAATATAAAAACACAATGTTGTGTTTTTTTATTTCAGCCTATTTGGGCTAAGTTTACAGTGCTGGAGGGTTGAGTTGTTTTATATATATAGATATACACACACACATATATATATATATATATATATATGGATTCCCTTCAGAAGCTCAAAGTTTCAAAACCTGAAACTTCAACTGCCCAATACCATAAGAATGAAGTTTTGAAACTTTGAACATTTTGAATGGAGATCGCTGTACAGCGGGGAATGGGAAATTTATCATTTTCCTCACTGTAGTGCAATCTCAGAGTTAGTATATTTATTTAGCAGGGGGTGAGGGGGGTGTAGGGTGGCTTGCCCCCCCCCCCCACAAAGTGAAAAAAATGTCTTAATTTTATTTTTTTTATTGCAATTTTGAAGTTTCAAAATATTGATGTTATGGTCTCTACCATTTGCAGTTCGAAGTTTTGAAACTTCGAGCTTTTAAAGTAGATATGTGTATATGTTCTCTCTCAGCACCTTAAATTTCCAGGATAAGACAATATCCTAATCACTCTCTAAAATAGTTAAAACTAAAAAGTTAATGTTGATTATATTTTGATAGTCTAAACCACTCACTCTTTAACATCCTCCTTTCTATTGTAAAATCTCTTTCCATATCTACTTTTTCCTTGCTCTACTGTCTTTGCAGTATAATATGTACTAGACTTTGTGTGTAACTGCAGTGGTTTCCTACACAAGAACTGATAGACACTGGGGTCCTATCACTGTGTGAACACTTGCACACTCTTACTTCTGAAAGTTGACTTAAAATGGACATGTTAACTAAAGGTAGTGCATGAAACACAGTGATTACATTCTATATTTGGAACAACAAAATCAGTTAAAGTCTTGGGCTAGGCAGTAAAATCTGCCAGTACTGAGCAGCAAATGACAGAGCCAGAATTAAATATTTGTTTCTACTTGCTACCTGTAGTAAAAAGGTGTTGCTTCCACTTATAATCTTAGAAAGTAGCTAGAACAGCAGGATGTGTGGTCACCTGTATTTTTTCTGAAGAATACAAACTCTGAAACTCAAAAGCTATGTCATCAAATGCATACAGGACCAAACCAGAAAGATCTTGACAAAACAGGATACCATCTAGAAAAAATAAAAACTACAAACCTACTTTGATAAAGGCATCACAGGCAAAATAAAAATTTCCTATTTAAAGACATACAGTTCAAATAAAACTATATAAATAACAATCAGAAGCTGATTTATGGTGCAAAATACTATTTATTCTCATTCATGCTGCAGGAATCCCAATCCTAAAAGAACATTTTGAGGGACTTTGTAAATCAGTTTGCAATGCAACACCTCTCCATCCTCTGTCTTTTAAGGAAAAGAATTTAGGACAAAGAACAGCTGAGAAGAGGCTACTTACAAGTTAAACACTTGGAATGATGGCTTATCGTGGGCCATCAAAAGAGTTTCAAAGGTTCAAGTTACTTAAAAATAGGATGTGGTTAAAGAAATTTAAAAAGCAGCTAGTAAAGATCTAGATAATAAGGTCTTGGGCTAAGAAAGCAGTCTGATCCTTGAATCTATTACAACTTGAGGTTTTTGAATCAAATCAGAAGTAAGGCAAGTGTTGGCTGAAATCAGAAATAAGGAATATTTTCTTCTATACCTGTTATGGACAAGGAGTGTTAATTCCATGGCAAGACATATCAGGAGAAGCTGAAGATTGCAAGCAGGATTTGAGCAGCTTGGTGGGATAAGGTCCCACTTCATCCTAAATACCAGTTCACAAAAGGAATTCATCTAAATTCATCATGAATAATTAAGTAAATAGTTGTACAGGCTGTGCATACCTGGAAAGTGACTTAGGGCAGCCCCCTCAACACTTAGCATGCCATCAACCATAGCAAAGTTGCTTACCGTGGTGTCAGTATGGGGCATAACCAGAAAAAGAACTTTCAGCATAACTCTGTGAAGAAATTATATACTATAAATATACTCCTTCAGTTTGGTGTAACTGCAAAGAGTAACTACATACACTTAGCAGTGTGCAGTGCTAAGACTCCAGGCAGCCCACTCTGAATTACATGGTGGACTGCTGGGGTGGGGCATTACATGTAAACAACTTGTACTGAGTTACAAAAAGCTTACAGCTTAATGCACCTTTTTCTAAATTCTACCTTCCTCTGTCCTCAGACTTGAATTAGACTTGGTATATCAAAAAGCTTTAAGATGCTAATTAACTTCCTGTTGTGTATTCCTCATCTCCATTTATAAACTGTCTTCAGCTGTGCAAGTGACTAGGTGCCATCATAGCTAAGGTCTTCGCCTCCCATGCACAAAGTACAAGGTTCAATCCTGACCTCCAGCCAAAGTCTTTTTGGAGGTTTTCCGTGATAAGTTTGTTGAGGACCTGGACTACACCAACCTACATCAGGGACCCATGTTAACAGTGGGAGGGCTGTATGTGTCCCTAATGGCCAGTGTGTGCCTGCCATTAAGCTCAGCAGCCTTGGGTCAGCTGAATGTAAAACCAATCAATCTGCCAAACATGAACTAAGAATTGCTACACTCAGTGTGGAGATAAGTTGGAGCTTGGAAGTGGATGACATGAGAGTAAAGAGGAGGCTGAATATCCTATCTATCCATGAGATAAGATGTAAGGCCAGTGCAGCAAAAACACTTAGCTGGGGATCCACAGTCTATTACACAGGAGAAGGAGGACAGGCTCAAAATGGTGTGGGAATTGTGGTGAGGGAGAGGCTTCAGGAGAAAGTGAGGGATGTCATCAGAATAAGTGACAGATTCATGGCAATCAGACTCCAGCCAAATGATAGGGCTATATTCATAGTCTCAGTCTATGCCCCACAGCAGGATTATGATACTGAGGGAAATAATGCATTTAGACAGCAGTTGCAGGGCTTACTAGATAAAGCAGGACAACATGAAATGGTGCTGATAATGGGTGACCTGACTGCACATATCCGGACAGACAGAACAAAATACAGACTGCCTGGGTCCACATGGATGAGGTAACAGGAATAAAAAAGGAGAGGCCATTCTAGGTGTCTGTCTGACAAATGGCTTGATAGCAGCTAACACATAGATCAGAAAGTAACACAAAAGAGTGGCCAACATGCAACTCAGGTAGACTTCATCCTTGTAAGGAAAGGGCACTGGGGTAGAACCAGTGATTGGAAAGTCATCCTCGGTGAAACAGTCAGCCCACAGCATAAACCACTTGTTGCCAGAATCAGCTGCAAGCAGTGGTCAGAGAAGGCTCTAAGATCAACAGAGACCAGTCTGAAGAGCTGGAAGTTGATGGAAGGGAAAGCACAGCAGTTGAAGGAATTCCTCAAGGCTTTAACATCTCAAGAAGAAGAGCAGCATGTGTGAGGACTACAGAACAGATATGTGGCTGAGTCAGGTACAGAAATGAGCCAAAAACATTAAGGCTTCAACTATACAACCATATACTGACAGACTTACTCTGCTACAAATAAGTATGTATGTCTTCTAAGTTTCATCAGTGCAAACTTTCTAGACCAGAAAGTACACTCAACTACTGTACAAATATAGCAGCGTTCGGCTCTGTGCCTACATTTGCCAAGCAGTTATTCACCATTAGGACCCACAAATCCTACTATCTTCACAGATTTCTTAAAGACAATTGAACTGCAGCTATGTGATGACTTTAAGTGGTTTAGGAGCTCCCTCTCTCTGAGGTGACAGCTAACACTGATGCATTTGTAGACAGTTCCTATTCTCATCTAACTGCCTGAACTGAAAGTTAAAAAAACAAGCTATACAGCAAATGAACAAAAAAAGAATCAGCACCTCTAGAAACAAACTGAAAATCCCACACTCCAAAACCAAACTCAAAAAATTAAACAAGGAACTTAGGAACAAAAGCAAATCTAGCAAGGCCAGCTATAAACCGAAAACTTCCACCTTTGTCAAGGACAACCATAAGTCTTTCAATAACTATGTCTGGAACCTTACACACAAATGCCCAGCACTACACCAAGTTGATACATAGCAATTACACCCACTCAATCCCAGAAGACATAGCCAACATATTTGCAGATAAATTGTGTCTATAAGGCAATGGAACACATCATTATGAAACTAATAAACAATGACATTGGTAGATTATGATCCATCAACCGAAACTAATTAGTGTTAGTAAAGGAAAGATCCCTCTTACTAAACTTAGTAGAATTGTTTGAAAAAACTTACTAAAGGCATTAGACAAGGACAAATGGGTATATACAGTCTGCCTTGACTTGGACAAAGCCTTCAATACCATTCCATACGCAAACATCATGGCAAAAATTAGGAGGTGCAGCACCCAGCAGGATAAAGCACTCTTATCAAACTAAGCAAACAACTCAGAGGACAAATAAAGTCTACCAAAGCCAAATTTGATGTAAGTTTGGCCTCCCAGGCCAAGGACAAACACAAAGCATTCTTTAGCTATGTCTGCAACCCCAAAGGCAATACACAATTGTGTGCAGAGCTCATTGTAAATAGTGTCACCTATATTGAGTCAAAATATATAGCAAACCTCCTGGCTGATAAATTCACTCCAACTTTACTCCCCCCCCCCATCCTTCCCTCAGGAAATATCATCAAATATAACTCCCCCTACTTTCACTTGGGAACAGGTTCTTAATGCTCTCTCTAAGACCAAGAACATTGCATCAATGGGCCCAGACAATATCCCAGGATGCCTTATAAATAGCATGAAATGTGATCCATCAGGGCCTCTGGAATTACTATTTAACTGTAGCCTCAAAAATTGCTTCATGCCTCATGAATGGAGAAAGGTAACAGTTACCCCTGTGCACAAAGGTGGGCCATCTATAAACCCTGTTAAACTATAGACCCATAAGTTTCACTAGTCTTATATGTAAAACCAAGGAAAGAATTATTATGGAGATAATCAATAGAGATATAGTAAACCTCCAGACACTGTACCCAACCCAGTTTGGTTTTGTCATGGGCAGATCATGTCTACTCAACCTTGTAGACTTCTTTGAGAAGGTCACCAAAGCAATGTATGAAGGCAGAATCATTCACACTGTCTACCCTGACCTGGCCAAGGCATTTGACACAGTGTTGACACACGTGTTGTGGTTTAAAGCACTGTAGCCCAGTTTTGCTTGCTGTTTCATTTGACACAGTACCCCACTCGTGCATTGTTGACAAACACAAGAAGTTAGGTACAAACCTGTATGTCACCCGGTGTATTGCCAAATTACTCAGAGATAGGACCCAGGAAGTTAGAATTGGGGAGTCCACCTCTACAAAGAGGCCAGTCACAAGTGGCGTCCCTCAGGGATCAGTCCTTGGACTGCTCTTTTTTTGGCATTTACTTCTCAGAAGTCAAGGCCAATGTCAGTTGTCTCTGGCTGACTAAATTTGCAGATGATTGCAAATTAGAAGCTGTCATTGAATCTCACAGTTGTTCTCTAGGAGAGGCTGACACAGACAAACAACTGATGTCAGAGCCATGGACTAAAACTAAATGCCAAGAAATACATAATAGTATCCTTTGGGAAGTGATCCATCCCTGGTAACTATCATATTGACAATACTCCCCTTAGAGCTGACCTAGTAGTCAGGGACTTAGGTACACACATAGATAGTAATATAGCCTTTGATCAACACATGTCTACAGTGGTGAGGAAATCATTCTATGCTGGGCAAATTATAAACAAAGGTATGGCATCTAAGTCCAAGGAAGTCATTGTTCCACTTTATTCGGTATTCACCATTCATTGAGAACAATGCCCCATTTGGTATGTACCTAACCAGGCATATCCAACAAGTGGAATGTCCACAGAGGTTCCTCACTAAAAGAATACAGGGTGTAAGTAATATGTCCTGTGCAGACCATCTCAAGGCCTTATCACTGTATTCTGTCTCCTACAGGCTTTTGAGGGGAGATCTATGCTTGACATACAGCCCATTGATAGACCCCACTCTGATGAACCTCCTGCATAGTCACAAAACAAACAGCACCAGAATTACCCATTCTAAAGACTTAAACCTTGCCTGTGATATAAACAGGACTTGCTAGAGAGGTAGGTATGTATCCCAGAGACTACCCTGTCTATGGGACAGGCTCCCCATCCATGTGAAGCAGAGTTCCTCCCTAACCCAATTCAAGTGCAACTTGGACAATTGGATAGGAAACCAGAAATTCATTCCTGGTTTGGCACCTATGTCTCTAATGGACACAAGCAACCTGTAAATGGTTCATCCCCAGGCCCATGCTTACACTTATCAAGGGTATCAGAATTTGTCAGACATTTGGGATGCATGGCTAGGCTTAAAAAGGCCCTTGTGGTCATCAGCCTAGTAAAAACCCATGAGCCTATGAACCCTGTAGACAAACTAATCAACAAAAGCACTTATGTAATCCAATAAGTACCAAACTGACAAACAAACAGAGCCCAATAAATCAAAATTGACAGCATACAGTCCTCTAAAAGGTCTGTTACTAAAGGCATCTACCACGACTTAGTACTGGGGCTGTTCTTATTTGATATTTGATATTCACTTCTTTTTTATCAAGGCTAATATCAAGGTCTCTACAAGAAGGAATTACCTATGTAAATAATTGCCTGCCAGGACTATGGTCTAAAGCTAAACACCAAAAAGTATAGTATCATGTTCTTTGGTAAAGAGGACAATTCATGCACCTTCCACATTTATAACACATCCCTCAAAAATGACATGGGTACCTAGGTATATTTGTAGATCATAAGCTCTCCATTGATAAGCATACATCTACTACTGTCAGAAAGATCCTCTACCTTGCCAGGGACATCATCTGATGTCCAAAGATGTTATCATTCCTCTATACTCATCCCTTTTTAGAACCTTAATAGAATTTATTGCTGCCTTGGTATGTTCCTATCCAAACATGTGATCCAGCTTAATCACCCACAAATTTTGTCACTTAGAAAATCCTGGGCATGAGTTTCATGTGCTACACAGAATGTCTTAAAGCTCTTTCTCTTTTTTTTTTCTTTCACATAAAGACTCATAAGAGATGATTTATGTCTTACCCACAATGCCTCAAATGGCCCTGCACTGTGTGACTTCCTGCATAACCGTAAGCTCTGTAACATAGTGATCAGCCATACAAGCAACCTAAACCTCCATTGAAACATAAACAGAATCTCCTTCTTCTCCACAAACTTTCCATTCATATTAAGTAGAGTAGCTCCATAATCTTCAAAAGCAACCTAAATGAATGGAGGGGGCAACAGTAAATACAGCCCAAGCTTGATTCCTCAGTCCTTTATGGAAAGGTGTAACAAGTAGTGAGAAGTGCAATCACTAGGCCCCAAATGATCCACCATTCAGCTTCCTAGTAATAATCTATGAATCTGTAAATAAAGAAGAGCTGATACTAATGTGTTATGGACTGGCTATGGTGCTATTTCAAATCCTAAGTGACTGAAAGGGGACAGGAAAGACTGAATATTGCTTTTACTGAATTTTGGTAACTTTTTAAACATTCAGGAAGAAAATCAAATGTAACATAGTTCAAGCAAGTTTTCTTCGGACATAAGCCATTCATTCATTATTCACATGTACTTTACTAATAAAATCAATTATTTCTTCTCTGCCCAAAGGTATGGTGATGCTGGGGTTAGAACACATCAGATGAGGATGGTGGTGCAGGGTGGTTTACCTCCTGCAAAAATAAAATTGTTATTTTTTTCTTTTGGTCTTTGCCTTTTTGTCACGTAAGAGTGAATATAGCAAAGTAGAACCTTATAGGTTACTAGTCGCTGAATAACTGCAGTCTGAGAGTGGACTTCAGTGGAAAGGGTAAGCACACGTTAGTCTGACCCAGTTATTGAGGTAAAAAGAATCAGGAAAAGGATTTTGTGTGTGTGTGTGTGTGTGTGTGTGTGTGTGTGTGTGTGTGTGTGTGTGTGTGTGTGTGTGTGTGTGTGTGTGTGTTAACGTGTGTGTGTGTGTGTGTGTGTGTGTGTGTGTGTGTGTGTGTGTGTGTGTGTGTGTGTGTGCGTGTGTGCACGTGTGCGCGTGTGTGTGTGTGTGTGTGTGTGTGTTGCTTTTATGCATATTTGTATGCCTGCATTTCTAATAAATTTACCACATAGATTATTTATCTAAATTACAAATATATAATAACAAAAATGAAAATTTGTCTTATTTATGTGCCTAAAATAATAAGTATAAAAACACTTTAATTATCTAGCTTTATAAATCTGCTGAGGACAGACGTTTACCCAGTAAACTTTCAAATGTATTCTGTTCTTTTGGTCACATTGGAACAAGTGACTAAAGATCTAAAAGTACCTGTGAATTGTAAAAAAACAACTTCCTTGTACAATGGCATGCATGCATACCTTTATGGTATTGATAGAGAAGTAATAAAATCCACCAGTGCCCTTGGATATCTTCTTACACAGAGATAATTGCTCTAATAACAGTGCGTCATGTAACTTTAGCTTCATGCGTTTACACTTGATTACCAAGGTAAGGAACTATATGACTCATAACCAGTTTTCCTTTCAGCCCTATTAGATTGCTTCCTTACACATTGTGAGGTGAAGTTATAGGAAGAGGAGGTTTGTTAACTGGTTGGTAATTAAGTACTAATAAGTCAGAAGGCAGCCCAATAATTAACTAGTGGTTTGCCTGGCATAGTACAGGTTATGACCCTCTTCTCTTCTGCTATTTGTTGCTATTTTTAATTCCAGAAAATAATGAAGTTTTAATATTTTGTTATAATTTTGGAATTCACTCTGATGTGATCAAATACTACACTAATGATATGTCTTTGTTAAAAATGAGGCTGTGGACCTATACTGGAAGAGAATGCCTGCATTGCACACTACATAATTTCATCTGATGCCTAAATAACTTATATAATACTAAGTGGTCTAGTAATAATTAGGCATATCCACTTTGCACTGTACTGGCACAACCCCTTCTACAGATCCCATTCTGTCCTAAACAATCTTCTTATCTTTTTCAAGAAGTTATCCTCTTTGTCCTTTCTCTCTCTCTCTCTCTCTCTCTGTCAATATAAACACTATTTAAAATAATCATCCTGTCACTCAGATATGCATATAATTGCTGTCAGAAGCTAATGTCACTGAATTTTACTCACCACCTTAATGAGAAAACTCTGTAAGAAAGCAGTGGCATAACACGGTATCTTATGTTATTGCATGGATTCTGGTTCAATATACATAGCATGGTGTGACACAGGGTCTATTAACCAAATGAAGCACTGGCTTGGAAACTGAAAGGAAAGCCAGGTAGAAAGCAGAATGAGACAGTACTAAATTTTACATTTAATCATTTCTAAATTCGACTATTAATTATAAATTAATTTCGGTGTCACTCTTTTTTCAACACCTTTATTAAACTGAGTGCAGTTATCACACTCCAATATTTGGAAAAAGAATAACCAGTTAAGCGCTAAAGTGGTATGAGACCCAACCTAAGCAAATGTTAAGCACCCCCTACTAAAATTGTTAAGGTCTGGTCTCATGCTAGGCAGTAAAATCTGTCTGTACTGACCAGAAAATAACAGCAGCAGAACAAAAAGTTTGTTTTTGCCTGCTGTCCGCAAGAATAAGGTGTCCTTTCCATCCAGTAAACTTAAAAACTAGCTAGAATAACGGCATGTATGTTTGGTGACTTCATTCCTCAGTGGTTTGACCAAAAACCACAGATTTTATGTGAAACAGAAAAATACTGAAGCAATAACTTGGACAGTCTGCGAAAATCAGAACAGCTGAGAGGCATGAAAAGTGAGTGTAAATGTAACAGACTGCATTGCACTGTCTTTCTGACGGGGTTGGTTTTTTTTTCTAGTTTACTGTAACTAGTAGTACATTGAGCAGATAAAGCTCCATGCGCTACAAAGAGTTATGATTGTGTCACCGATCATAGCCTAATATTATGTATTCTCTACATGGATGCTAAGATTCACCTCTTGAGCGTTTCTTGGCATCCATGTCTCAAACACATAATAAGCATGTTGTTTGTCTTTTCGGCTTTTCCCAGTTAGGGGTCGCCACAGCAGAACTCCGGTCCGCTAATGTTTGGCAGTTGATTTTTATGGTGCCGAGTTGCCAGCCCAACACCCAACCTTCAACAAAGGCACACCCATTCACACATCTTTCGAAGGCCACTTGACCGCAGGGAGGACATGCAGACTTCACACAAAAGGCACTCCAGCCAAGAATTGAACAGGAGAACCTGTTGCTGTGAGGCAACAACGCTACCACTGTACCACCGCGGCTACAAACAGATAAGCATGTTATGATCTGCAAACCAATTATAATCATCTATAGCAATTACAACACAGGATAACATACATTAAGAAAAAAGAAAACAAACTAAATTAACATTTTTTTCCTTTGGGTGCCTTTGTCAGAATTATAAAATGAAAAGGGTATAAATCACACTTTTGAAAGTAAAATGAATAATATAACTCTTAAGGAAACATTTCTGTGGAGATTTTTGGAAGCACAGATGGATTACATCAATTATTTACTGAACAGAAGTACTACAAATAATATATACATTACTTATAGTACACCTAAAAAGATAAGTCTAAACAGCGTAATATTTTTCATACTCATGTCTTTGCCTTCTGTGTGATTCTAATTCTAAAGTTTTTAGGGATAACCATTTGAAATGTCAGGACCTGCTAGAGTGGGTCCTGAAATACAGAGACTGAATGGCCAAAACAACGGACTCACATATTCTCTTTTCCCTTTTCTTAGAGGTATGGTGATTTCGGAGTTGGTATACATAAGTTTGGTGGGTGCTTTCTCCACTGCAAAAAGAAGTTTAAAGGAGAAGAGGAATTTCTGAGATTCTATCTCCTGTATTTTTAGCTGAGCCTGTTGGCATTCTGCCTTTTGAGTGCTGACATTTTAGTACTCCCGGAGCAATCAACATTGTTGTAATAAGGGTACTAATACAATCAACAAATGTCCAAAAGTGGTGAAAAAATGAGAGGTAGATGCCT